>NC_134483.1:319763345-319767130 GCF_040206685.1 Ascaphus truei
TAATTACTTTAAAAAACAACAAAAAGAAAAAACTTTACCTGTCCATTTTATGATTCACAATCACTTAAAGATTAAACTGACATTGTACAACCCCCAAAGCAATTGGTTATCAAGAAAACATTAACTTTTCAAAAGGTAGTTAATTGGGGTTTGGTGCCAGTGTAAAAAATATATCTTTACACAATGTGCACATTTTCAAAGGATAGGACGTGAATAAAATATTGCATGGTTTGCAAGCTATTAAAGCACAAATAAAAACAGACTTGCAATGTTAAAGCAGAAACTTGCTGCATCTCTAGCTAGAACTGGGCCCTACATCAGGTATGTGAAGCTAATTCTAGTTTTGATCTGTGGACTTCCATAGTCTCTGAAAACATGCACCAATGCTGCAATTACGCAGTGGTTATTTTACGGAAGACTTTATTTCATACTAGCTGATATACCTGGCGTTGCCCGGGATTGGGGGGGGGGGGTTGGGGTGTCGAAGGGCGGGGGGGGAGGGCAAAGGGCGTTGAAGGGCAGGGAGGGGGTGGTGGTGAAAGGCAGGGCCGGGGGTGGGGTGTTGTGTGAAAGGCAGGGACGCGTGAAAGATCCCTTCCCCTGCGTTTTCTCACCTCGCACCCGGCCACGCTCTTCCTCTTCCTCCGGGTACCGGCCGGCCTCCTCCTCCACCTCGGGATCCTCGGCGGTGTCCGTTACCCCCGGCGAGGCGGAGCTGAGAGGCTCCGGTGAGGAGGTGCTGTGCCCCACCGGCCCATACGGCTCCCGTCCCACCGTTGAACATGGCCTTCACGTCCTCCCACGCTGCAGGTAGGAGGCGTGAAGAGAGAGGCGGAGAGAGTAGGAGGAGCGCGCTCGGGGATGAGCTGGGGGAGGTAAGAGCCGGAGAGAGCGTTCTCTGGGGGGAAAGGGGATGTAGTGGGAGCGGTCTGTGAGAGGGTGAGCGCCAGGGAAGGGTGAGCGCCGGGGAAGGGTAGGGAAGGAAGTGGGAGCGGTCTGTGGGAGGGAGAGCGCCGGGTAAGGGTGAGCGGGCTCAAAGGCATGGAGTGTGTGAGGCTGCGGGTATGCGCTGTGGTGTGTGAATGTAACAGTGGGCTAGAGCACCGGCCAATGAGAGCCATGGGGGGGTGGGACACGGGGGGGAGGTGGGGGCACAGACACCGGGCAATGAGAGCCGTGAGAGGGCGGGCGGACCGACGGACCAATCAAATGGTCTCCAGACACTCACAACCAAGATTTTCAATTTTATCTATATAGACTCTAAGGGGTGAGTTAGGGCTGTGACCTTATTTGTTCTCCTGTTATTCAGAATGAAGCTAAAAGAGATAGATCGCACTGCAATGCAGGCCTGGAGCCCCTCTCAGCATCACCCTGTGTACCTGGCAACAGGTAAGAGATTAATCGTGCGTTACTTAGTGTAAATGTGCTGCTATGATTTCCATTAAATGAAAGCTGTTAATCATAGCAAATGGATGTGCAGAAGAAGTGGGCTTCAATTTGTCCCTCCATGAGCTTAGGTTGGTAGTATTGACTAGAAAATTGGGGAAGTGTGACAGTGATATTGCAACATTATATATAATGATGTAAGAATGCGATATCAACATATAGTTACGCACACAAACTGTTACACAGGCATCACATAGCAAACATGAAGGTGCACAGACTGCAGCAAAGTAAATTCTTGCTCAAGGGATAGAAAAATAAAACTAGAAGCTTAATATAACATGATAAAAAGTTGTGTTACGTATGCATGTCCAGCCGACTTTTTATCAGGTTATCATAAAGTTCTGGTTTTATTTTTGTATCCCTTGTACAAGGATTTACTGTGGTTGCAGTCTTGGCACCATCATGTTTGCTGTTTTAGTATTTCAGGGGGGCTGCTCCTGTGAATGACGTGCACCCACACATTACATTGTGTGTTGCAGCTTGTTTTTTTGGTTTGTCAAACAGACCTTCTCAGAGTATAATTTGCCTCGCGCGCTCACTTTCACAAATACAATGTCCCGGGGTAGGAGAAATCGCAATACTGTATTATACTCTGCCATGGGGGCTCTTCCAGCTGAATCCACACTCCAAGAGTTGTCTGTGTATCGCATATACAGCAAAAATGGTGGCACTCCACAGGTCTTTATAAAACGTAAAGGCAATTTATTGATTAAAAATTATCCTTTGTTCAAGAGTGGACTTTTAATCGCTTTTTTCGTTATAAAAAGATAAAGACATCGTTTTTGCTATACAGGTAGTCTTCGTTATCCAACGTTTCATTTTACGATTGGCATATCCACCACTTTACAATGCAACCTTAAGGGCCGTTTTTCGAAGCCGGAATGCGTTGTCCGACGCTCACCGCTACTGATTAACATGGGACTTATTTTACAACGGTTTCACTATCCGACGCTACTTCCAGAAGGGATTCCGTTGGATAACCGAGGACTGCCTGTAGTTACATAGTAGATGAGGTTGAAAAAAGACATACGTACAATATACGTCTATATGTATATCAACACAACATAAACGCCAAAATGGACACTCACAAACGTGTCTATGTAAGTGTACATAAATAACTGGGAAGAAATGAGTGGGGGTTTGGCCTGCTATACTATAATTGACCTGCTATTTGGCTGCTGTTTCCCACCCTGCAGTGATTGCATTGTGCTTCTCCTCACTTGTGGACAGGCATGACTGTCCGGTCTTCTGCACCGCAGCCTTTTCCTTTCCCTCCTTCGGGTAGGGTTTCTGGCTGCCCTGCAGTGATGAGTGTTAATGAGTGTGTTGCTGCGCCAGCGTTGTCATGACATTGCTTGCGAGTACTGTCACATGCGGATGCTCAATGCTAGGCACATTGCAGTCATTCACGGGCACGTCCTGGTGCAGAACTGTTTTGCGATTACTTAACAGCCAGGATTCAGTCTAACGAATGACCTCTAAGCTATGTCGCCCGTGCTCTGCACAAATGCAGGTGCTCATTAGTGTTCCCCTTAGCCCATGTTCTATATTGTAGGCTAGGTCTGGTCATTTCTATGACCTCGTCACTGGAATTGCTTGCAAGATACTTTGTCATCATTTTCTTGATGCTGAGGAGCAACAAACAACAAGAAGGAACATGCTCAAACGTTTACCGCTGCTTGGAGGAAGTTGTGTTTTGAGGACAGCTAGTGGGATGTTTGTGGGTAACGAAATGTACGTTTTGGATTTGATCTGCAAAACAGAATAGTTTAAATATGAGCAGAAAAATAATTATTAAAATTTGGTAGAAACTGGTTCTTTTTGCCTTTAATTATTTTACTTATCTCAGGTACGTCCGCTCAGCAGCTAGATGCCACATTCAGCACAAATGCCTCTCTGGAAATCTTTGAACTTGACCTGGTGGATCCTTCATTGGACATGAAGTCTTGTGCAACGTTCTCATCCCCTCATAGGTATGCATTTTGGTTCAAAATCCCTTGGTGAGGTTGGGCCTGATGAATGCTTTGATACACTTCTGAATTCTGTTATAACGTGAACTGTAGATGCCAAGATTTGCATGTTTATTGCAAATCACTGTAACATGTTTATGGCCAAGAGAAGATTGGGACCATGAGCGTGCTTGTGTCCTGCAACACCAGTACCCTCACTGCACAAGAGCTTTGTATCATTTAACTTGAGGCTAATTTGCAGCAATAAAACCATTCTGTGACATGACTGACGCTACTCTCTGCAGGTATCACAAGCTGATTTGGGGGCCGCACAAGATGGACCCGGACGGCACTCTTTCTGGGGTCCTCATTGCTGGAGGAGAAAATGGG
>NC_134483.1:319769830-319792330 GCF_040206685.1 Ascaphus truei
TCCCTTTGGCATCTGTACACATTTGTAGGAGTTTGCAAGTACAGGTTGGGAACCTCTGCACTATACAACCTAGTCATGAAGGAGAAAATAGCAAATGTGGACAGTTTTTAGTAATGATCTTCAAATTATTGGACCAAGTTTCCAATGCCTTTCAATCCCTTATACCGCCTTTTCTATTCTGCTGTGGGTAATTGCAGTTAATCAGAGATGCACCTTTTCTTTCTTTTGCGGTTTATTACTAGATGGGTGCACTCGTGTTGCATTCATAATTGTCAACTTGCAGTCGCATGCTTTGTTTGTAGATGCATGTTAATGCGTTGGCTGTTGGCTTTTTAGTTGTCGAGATTTATGATCCTTGGGCACTTGCAGTGACATGCAGTAATCTGATAATCTGCTGTACAAACTTTGCATAACTAAATTCAATAGAACTTCACTTCGCAGTCTTTGTTCATCGTTTTAGCATTGTGCTCTTTTACATCTAGATTGTGAACTCTCAGGAGCAGGGCCCTCATTACCTTCTGTATCTGTTTGCGCTTATTTAGCCTTATTTGTATGTCACTCTGTACACCTATTGTACCGCTCTGGATTATGTTGGCGCTTTACAGAAAAACGATGATGATGATGATGATAATACTCGGCTACATTATTGCACCAGCTGGCAGGACTCATGCTGTTTTGGGAAGCACAGGTGAACACAGATATTGAATCCAAAGGAAAGACAAATGCACATGGTCTCATCTTCATCCCAACTTGTATTTTATGCTCAGAACTCTTCCCTATGTATGTGTAACCCCTCCCCCTAAATGGTTACTAACATGACTGTTGCATGTTAGGCCCCACCCTGGGTTGCTATGGGGATGCAGACGTAACACAGGGGTATTTAAGGAGGGACTATTCTAGAAGGTTGGGATCCAGGAGGAATTGAGGAGAGAAGCATCAGGGAGGGTAGATAGTTAGTGTTTATAAAGTAATAGTGTAGATCAGAACCCCCTGTTTATGTTGTAGATGGGGACAGTGCCCGTTAAGTTAGGATCCCGGAAGGAAGGATTGGGGTCCTGAATAAGTAATAAAAAGGAATACGGCACGCCAGAGGGCCTCAGGAAAGAGGGCTCCAGGGTGCCGGCGGATCGGCTCTAATATTCCTCATCCGTCTGTGTGGGTCAAGTAAGAATGGTCCACCAGGATTCCTGTAGGGGCTCCGAATAATCTGATTACTAGAGAGTATGTTTCCTAAGCAACTGTAACCATGCTCGCTCAAGCAGGAAGCGGACCCACAGGGCTGAGGTAGGAAGGTGAAAGAACCGACCTGAGCTGAGGGACAGAGACCTGATAGAGTAGTGCGTCGTAGGCCGAAGGTCAGGGCTGGCAGCAGAGTTGCGTAGTCTGTGTGGATGCAGGGGTCGAGGCAGGCTGCAGTTGAGGTACGTGAGCCGGGTCTGGTAACATGGAAGACAATAGATATAAGCACGTTGCATGAACTGGAACGTTGCTCGGCAACTTCCTGCTCAGAGGGCTGACCTTTTTTTAAAGGAAGTTGCCAGAGATAAAGATGGACGATTCGGCCACAGAGGGCGAGCAAGAAAAAAAATCCTGAACTGGAACCTGAAAACCCGTAAAGGATTTTGCCAAACCTCATAGCAAGGGGGGCCGTGTCCCACGTATACTCAGAACACCTAAGTCAAAGTACCTTTATCGGAGTGCTGAGTGGGCATTGATGGAAGAACTGTATTCATGTATGTCTGTTATAAAATACAGTACAGGCAGGCCCCGTGCATGCGGTGGGTTCCGTTCTATGGCCCCGCCGCAAAGCGGAAAGCAGAACCGACTATTTTCAGCGTCTGCGCATGCGCAGACCTGCAGTCCCCTGTTCTGCGCATGCTCAAACTCAGTTCTCGGCAGCCCCTGTTCTGCGCATGCGCAGACATGGTGGCCCCCTTCTCGGTACCGGTGGATTGCCGAAAAGCAGGACACCGAGAAGCGGGGCCCTACTGTATAACATTAATGTGTATGAGTGGTCCCTGTCCATGGGGACACACAAAGGACTGTTGTACTTCAAAAGTTCCTGGCGCCCATTATTCCACACCCGTGCTACCTTATCGCCCAGCTGCCTTAATCCAGTCCCTGAGTGAAGATAACTCATGCGGAGTAGCCATATCGTACACCCCTGATGTAATCTCCGTATAAGATGGGCAATGAGGGTTACATGTGCATTTGCTCTGATGTAGCTATAAACATTGCAAAGGTTTACTCTATATACCCAATTCTCTTTCTTGGTGCGCTTCATTTCCTGCCTCACATAGTGCTGGGGGAATAACCCTCATTCTCTGTTAATACTGTATATTAGAGGGCAGCGAAATCGGGTTATTTATTTCAGTGCGACAAATCTGAAGTCTCTTTACATACTACCCTTTGGGGCTTTTTTAAAGGGGTGCAGTTTTTCTGTTTGTGTGACAAACTGTTTGTTTTGAGCCAAAATGATGGTTTCATTGCAGACCCGAACTGAGAAGTTTTTTTTGCTTCCAAAACCGATTTAACCCTGCAAGACGGCTTATACTTTTTTATGAACTTTGATGCTCTTGAAAAGCTTGTATTGTGCATTCCAGCAATGGTCAAGTTACAGATCGACTTGTTGACAGGAAGGCTGTGGGCAGCCTTTTTCCCAGTTGTCGGGGAACCCCTAAGATGATGAAATTTTCTTGCAAACCAATGGGATTCCCAGAGCATGTGTGGTCATGCATTGGTGGAATTACAATGAGTATGTGGCGATTACAGCAGCAATCTAGTAAATATTGATCTGCTGTAAGGGTGTGCTCCCCCCCCCCCCCTCCTGGGATCTTGACATGCTCCTTTAAACTGTGCCGTGTGTCTTTTATTTTTGTAATTTATATTTAGCATTGTCAGATCCAGTAGTTCCCACCCCCGAGATTTAACCATTTTTCTCTGAAATGTCACGCCCTCCCAGACAAGAACACTTGAGAGAATATGGTTGCTCTAAGCTGTACTGCTATGTTAACAAGATGTTGTTATTGTTTCCTGCAGCCCTTGGAAGACATCAGCTGCATTGCGTGGAACAGGCAGGTTCAGCACATTTTAGCTTCTGCCAGCCCCAGCGGACGGGCCACGGTCTGGGATCTCAGGAAAAACGAGCCAATTCTCAAAGTCAGCGACCACAGCAATAGGGTATGGAGGGTATTTAATGGAACCAGTTTCTAGGCAGCTGCACTCTAGCAAAAGCCCTTCTGTAGCTTGCTATTCGTCCCTTTTTTATGTTGTGCTTGCTACTCATGTAAAGAGGGTTGCATGAAGTAGGTCTCTGTTTTTAATATTTAACAGTATATTTGTGTGGTAAAAAGTAGTGGTTGTCCAGACCCCAGAAAACATGATGGTAAGTAAAAAGTGGGGAGGCCTGGTGCCTTTGTCATTTATGTTTTATTCTCACCCTTACGTTTCACAGATGCACTGTTCGGGCATGGCCTGGCACCCTGATGTTGCCACCCAAATGGTCCTGTCCTCGGAAGATGACCGCCTCCCTGTAATACAAATGTGGGACCTTAGATTTGCCTCCTCACCGCTGCGTGTAATGGAAAACCACACACGGTATGAATTACTTTGTGTAGCGCTGCACACTCTATATCCATGCAGGTGAAGTAATGCCTTTTCCAGAGGACACTGTAGAGTTCATGTGGCTGTTACATTTTGACGTTGTCACCTTTTTAGATCTTAATATCTTAATCTCCTCCTTAATTAATAGATCTCCTTTCATAAAACTTTAGAAGTATTAATTCTACCACAACCTTTTCTTCTGGTCTGATCTTGCGTCTTTCATCTCCCATCATTTCAACCTGATCTGGGATTTATTATGACATCCATTGTTTGTTAATTTAGTCATCCTTCTTTTCTGTTTGAGGACTCCTAGCATCCCTCTGTTCTTGCTTAAAACTCAGCCTCTTTTCTCTCTCTCCTGCTAAAGTATTAATTTCATGAATAAGCCGTGATGTATTTGTGTGATTTTGGTGTATGATTTTAAGGCAAAGGGTGGAGACAAAATATGGGACAGATGCTTTCTTAACTCTCTCTAGATGCAAAACTTTATCATGTTGCATTACACCTACCCCTACTATTACTTTCAATTTGTATGAATATTTGCATGTCTGTTTTTACAACATCCAGGGGCGTCTTGGCCATAGCTTGGAGCATGGCAGACCCAGAACTGCTGCTCAGCTGTGGGAAGGATTCCAGAATACTCTGCTCTAACCCCAACACCGGGGAGGTAAGTGAAGTACCTCAGGATGAACCCTGCTTTTGTTGCTCAGACTTTGTAGTAGACACAGTGTCCGCTGTAGCTCTTTCCCTGAAGAGCCGAGGTTCTCAAACTTGACTTGATTACAGACCAATGCTCTGTTAATAATAATTTGGTGGACCACCATACTTGATTCTTCGTGTGTGTGTGTATGTATAATCCTTTTTTTCCCCCCTAAAATATCTTTCAAAATCACTGAACTGGGGTATAAAGATCAGCCATCAGTAGTGATAGAAAAGCCCAAATTTGCAGAAGAGCTGTCTGAAGTAAATTTTGATGGGTTTAAATGGACTCATGTCTTCTCTATCCACCAATGGTCCAGGGATAACGGTTTGAGAACCGCTGCTGTAGACGCCAAATGGTCCATTTCATGGATACAGCGATAACCCTCTTGCCTTTAATGTGATCTCTTGTTCTGTCTCCAGATTTTGTATGAACTGCCAACCAGCACTCAGTGGTGCTTTGACATTCAGTGGTGCCCCAGGAATCCCGCTGTGCTTTCTGCTGCTTCTTTCGACGGTCGAATCAGCATCTACTCCATCATGGGAGGGACCAACGACGGTTTAAGTCAGAAACAGGCGGACAAGGTGAAAACAAATGCTTATTCTGCTCTCAATCCACCATGAACAGAATGTTTTCCTTTATCCAAATAATGGGACGGAGTGCATGGCGTCGCATGCGCCTGTCAGCCGAACGTTTTGTGGCCTGTGAGCCACAGCAACGTGGAGGCGTGGCCGTGACGTCACGTGAGCGGTTCACCCGCTGAACCGCGCACGTAATCCGACCATCATGCGACCAAATCAAAATGATTTGTCTCCACAATCGCTGTCGCGCGCTCTATGGCCTGCCTCATTGAGGTGCAGCCTTATGTTCACGCAAGTGGTCGCGGGGATTATGGACGCGGCCTAACGCTACAAGAGGGAGTAAATAGATGAGGAAGCGTGGAGGGACCGTTGGCCAAGGGCAAAGAACAGCAGTCTATGCAATTTATGATGTTAAGAGAACCTAGAAGAAACATTCCTTTAATCACATACACAGTTTCCCTTCTACCACCATGCGCTGTTATACAACGTAAGGGTTAAAGTTATAGCTATGGAAAACAAGAGTCTGGTTATGGTGATACATTAAAAGGGATCTGAAAAAATATATATATACTCCCTTGTGCTAGCACATTGATGGCCTACTCCAGTCCTCCAAGGCCACCAACAGGTGAGGTGCTTCAGCACAGGTGGCTTAGTCATAGACTGAGCCACCTGTGCTGAAGCAGGGATATCCTTAAAACCTCCCCTGCACTCGGTGATACTTTACGTGTAAAAAAAAAAAAACCACACGCACAGAATGAGGAAATGATAACTTTATCGTTCTGATGGGAATGGTGACCACTGCTCTGACTGTTATTTATTTATTTTTGCTGCTTAGCTTTCTTCCTCGTTTGGGAACATGGATCCGTTTGGCACAGGGCAGCCCCTCCCCCCCTTGCAGCTCGCCCAGCAGCCCGCCCAGCAGAGCACGGTTCTCCCGTTGAAGAAGCCACCAAAGTGGCTGCGCAGGCCCGTGGGAGCTTCCTTTTCTGTGAGTGTGTTCCCTGTATCTGCCAGCGGGGCGTGTAACACGCTGCTCCACTTCACAGCTCCACGCTGTCAGTTCTCATGTTCTGTGAGTGTGTTCCCTGTATCTGCCAGCGGGGCGTGTAACACGCTGCCCCACTTTGCAACTCCACACTGTCAGTGCTCATGTTCTGTAAGTGTGTTCCCTGTATCTGCCAGCGGGGCGTGTAACACGCTGCTCCACTTTACAGCTCCAAACTGTCAGTGCTCATGTTCTGTGAGTGTGTTCCCTGTATCTGCCAGCGGGGCGTGTAACACGCTGCCCCACTTTGCAACTCCACACTGTCAGTGCTCATTGGCATGTCATTTCCCAGAATCCCTGGCTGCAGTGGAAGCCACTGTATGCTAAGAGGTAATGGTGAAAGGCAGGGCTGCAGACCTGTCTGAGTGTGACTGAATGTGCTCACAAGTGGTATTTCTTTTTGCTTTACGGTGGAGATTTTTTTATAACTTATTTTTTTTTTTATACCCACCATACATTCTTTAATGTCTGGTTAACTCCATAGTGTAACTTTGCAGTCACTGTACTAATCTGTCCTACTACTCTGTACATAGGCAAAATGACTTCCTGCCACAGTTTTGTGATGCACAGGGAGATATAGTGACTTTGCCAAGGTCACAGAGTGCTTACACCGGGATTCAATTCAGGTTCACCTACTTCTTACCACTTGGCTACGCTTTTAATGTTCAAAATCAGATAGCACAATTGTATATTCTGTGATGTTTGTTCTTGAGCTGTTTGTTAGATTACTGCAGCAATCCACTCTAAAATGAATGTGTTCCCCCTGTATTGTCCAGGGGGGGATTCCCATAGCACCAGTGCTGTGCTCTTGGCACTTAGTAAGGCCCGCACAAGGAATAAGGGCAGAGCTGCATCCACCAGTCAGTTAGGGGGAATGCAGCAGGTTACAGCAACACTTCCTCATTCAAACTCTGTCAGCATGATGTTGGTCATGTGCTTCTAAATCATTGAGGTTTCTGCTTATGCACTGTGCCTTTTGTATTTTGACAGATTACAGTATTAATATCCTACTTTAGTAAATACTGTACATTGAACTTGAAAATACTCTAATAACAAAGCAAAGCTATTCAGTTGTTTTTTTTTATATAGATATATCACACACACTTCTTTAAAGAATAGTGGCACCATACAAATATTTTGCGAATTGTTATGGAGTTATATAAAAACTTTTTTTAAACTTTTTTTAAACTTTTTTTTTTTTTTTGTTTTTTTTAGCGCTCGCTCTTTTGGCCAGTTTTGTGACATTGGCTTGTATTTTCCAAAGATGCCAGGAAAGAGCAGGATCACATCTGCTGATTTTGAGCACAGCAATTACATCTTATAAAGTTGATCTTTCATAGCTTGCATTTCACATGCTGCTTAACATCTTACAGAGGCTGAAGGCTCTCACTTTCTGGCACCGGCACGATTTGCTGCGGGGGAGGTCCTTCTGGGTTGAACCTCATTCCTGTCTTTGCAGTTTGGAGGGAAGCTGGTCACGTTTGAGACGGTGAAGCCACAACCTCAGCAGCTGAACCCTCCGCAGACGCCGCGGCAGCACTTCTATGTGTACGTCAGCCAGGTAGTCACTGATGAGGAGTTCCTGAGCCGTTCCGACCAGCTGCAGGATGTGGTCAGCACAGGGGCCTTCATTAACTACTGCCAGAAGAAAATCGCAGAGGCCAAGACCGACTTTGAGAAGAACGTGTGGTCCTTTCTAAAGGTGGGCTTCTTAAAAGACCGTTTCTGGCCCTTCTGTTTTCTTTCACTTCCTCTCACTTTAACTTTTCTTTTTCTCTCTGTTTAATCTTTTCAAATAAATGGACCACAACTGGGATTAGTTGTACATAACCCCTGTACTCCTAATTTTCTTTCTACATCACCTGTGTAAAGGTGTGTTGGAATGCAAGCTTGAATATTGTTAAAAATGGCAGAGTCAAAGTACATTTTCACTATCTGGATTTGCTGACTTAGTGCATTATCCTTTTTCTTGCTAGGTGAATTTTGAAGAGGATTCTCGTGGCAAATACCTTGAGCTGCTTGGATTCAGAAAGGAAGATCTTGGAGCAAAGGTAAGTCTTGGCTGCTTAATTGTATTTGTTTTATTTTTGATAAGGGGGGGTAGAAGGGGGATGAGGACTGCACTTATGCTGAAATTTGGACCACACGAATAATTTACTTCCTATGTAAGGATTTCCATGGTCTTTATTTGCACGTTATTATATTAATTACAATATATTAATATGTATTATATGGTAATAATGTTTTGCTGTAAAAACAAAATATTACAGTTTAGGGTAACATGGTGGCGCACCATTAGTGGGCCACGCCCAGGGAGCCCACCCAGGCAGGGATTTACAGAAGTTAGGGATGACTTAAAGTGGGGCTTTACTTCCGTGTTGGCACCACCTGGTTGTCTCACTCCTCTGCCGCCGCCGGGTAAGGCCACGTACCCCTGTTCTGACAAGAAAATTACTTATTCAAGAGATTGCTTCGTGCTCTCGATTTCAGCCACGTGTGCACACAAATAATACCAACACCAGTTGTTTTTAGTAAATTCAATTTATTGGTTACTTGGTTTTGGATATAATGGGCATATGGCATAAATCGGGATACTACACAATGTACCAGGGGACCCCCTACATCTCTTGATGCCTGGTCAATAGTTCTTGTTCTGTGATCACGTTTGTACTGCGCGAAGTGCTGAGTACACCTCCAGCTCCAGCCAAGGTCTGGCACATTTCTGTGCTGGACAAACCTATCAGGGAAACACATTCAGGCAGCCAGCCAAGTGAACGGGTTGAGCCCAGCTACCTTAGTGAGCTTCTCATAACAAGTTGTTTCAGAAGTTATTTTCCACCTGTATCGTGTTCACCGCAAAATCAACTATATTTAAGCATATTTGTGAGACAAAAATGAACCCATCATGCACCTAGGTCATCAGAAACACAACAAAACTCCATTCTCATTACATTCCATCCGTGGTTCCTGAGGCCTAGGCTCCGCTAAAGCAGTTGATAAACACAAACTTTGACTAAATATTTGCAAGTATGAACCATGAAAGACAGAAACGGACTTCCTGTTCTGTTAAAATCCACCTGTTGTATCTGAGGGTTCATTCAGCCTATCAATATACAGGCCTAATCTGGCTACAGTGGGATAGTAAGCAATTTACGACTTGTCACGCATAATAAAACTCCTTACACTATCATGTTAAGGATTTGCAGGCCCCTATATCCTATCTCCTCCAACCAAACAAACCACCCCGCAATATCTTCTTCCCACAGTTTCTGTATCATTAAAGGATAAAGCCCCTTTGCTGTGTATATTGATAAATGCTAGGCGTCTAGTGACGTTGATCACAGTAACATTAGTTCAAAATGTCCCAGTCTTGGTCAGTCCATACAACAGCTACGAATAGGTATCCATTTCGAAATGGCTCCGCAGATCCAGCAGTCTGTTTGGCTAGTTGCTGGCATGTTGTCAGAAAGGTGCTGGGCGACCACATAGCTGCTGTTGGAACAGCAATCACAATCTGTAAAAAAAAAAATATAGATATTAATCTGGACGAGGGTTAAAACACAGGCCTATTTTCCCCATCTATGAGCACTAAACGGGTACTTTTCAGTCATTCTGTCATTCTGTCATATTTGTCCTGGTCCATCTCCACATCTTGGGGTCCCAGTAGCCTTTTTCTCAATGGGCCTTTTCTTAATTTCTGAGCAAAGATCACATCCTTCTCTGGCTGCGGTGACCATGTCCTAGGTAACTGGGAGCCCGCTGGCCATTGCCCATTCATATGAAGCATTGCTTCTGGCCGGGTCTTTCATGTGCCCAGCGGGTCAGATTATACAGAACTGGATCTGTGGCTTTGGTGAGCTGGGCTTTAGCCAATTTATCCGCTTCATTGAACGCATCTTTTGCATGGGCACTGTCATGCCCGATGGATACGTCTCGAGTCTGTTCTTGCGTCCAGATACATTCCCACATCGCTGGTCCGCCCCACACCGGCTTGCCTTCAATAGACCACTGATTCACTTTCCATGTTGGCATCCAGGTGGTGCAGGTTTTATAGCAGACCCAGCTGTCTGTGTAAATGTGTACAGATCCTTCAGTTTCTTCCAGTACCATAACAATCTCTTTGAGTTCTGCATTCTGGCTAGATCCTCCCGTCCCTTCTTGGAGAAGGGCGACCTTATCTGGGTTATAGGCTGCGGCTACCCAGTGCTGCCCTTGGTATGTTACTACAGCGGATCCATCAGTGAATCAGGCACTGCCTATCTTCTGGCAGCTGCTCAAATGGCTTGGCTTCTGACACAGGGGAGAGGTTGATTATTGGTACTATCCCCTGTGCCTCTTTCAGACTTCCATAAGTTACCAGGCCGGCTGTTTGTTGAGATAGCTTCCTTGGATTCCTCTCCTGTAGGTACCATTTCCATTTCAGCATGGTAGCCTGTTGTGCGACATGGCTGTGGGCCATCTGGCCCTGGTCTCGTACAAACGCCCTTATAGGTAGGTCATTTTTTACTGTGACTTCGTCATGTCCGGTGATTTGTTCCACTGCTTGAAGGGCCGTGCAGGCAGAAAATAACATATTTTCCAGTGGGGTATATTGTTGTTTGGCCCCTGTAAACTGTTGACCAGAATCCCACCGGCATTTCCTGCTTCTGGTTTCCTGATATAGTCCCCAGGTCATCACATTGCCGTTACAGGTAACATTCAACAGGAAAGGATTACCTGGCTCCAGAGTACCCAACCTTGATATGGTATTGTCTCCCTAGCTGCTTGGAAGGCACTCTGTTGTTCTGCCCCCCACGAGAATTGTGACTTCTTGATGGGCGTCGCAGTGATGGATTCCAACGCTTTGGAGGGGATCTGTTGTGTGGGCCTGGATCATACAATACCCAAAAACTGTACCTCTGGTCCAGGGCCCTGTATCTTCTTGCTGTTTATTGTCCAGCCTCTGTCACTCATATGGGTTATTACAGTGTCTGCTGCTACCTGCCCCATAGTCCCAGTCAGCTATAATGCTATAATCATCGCTATAATGAAATACTCTAGCGGACAGTGTTGGGCTAGCCAGGTCCCTGGCCACCATTGTATAACATATGGTAGGTAGGTGCAGATATCCTTGCATGACCACCTGGAAAGTGTACTGACGGCCTTCCCAGGTAAAGGCGAATTGTATTTGTCAACTGGCGTGAATGGTAATACTAAAGCGTCTGCTAAGTCAATCACAGCATGGCAGGCTCCCGCATCCCTAGCCAAATGTTACACCAAAGTAACCATATCAGGGACGGCAGCAGCCAACGTTGTTTAGAGCTGTACAGTCCATAGCCATCCTCCACGACCCGTCTGCTTTTTTTTTTTTTTTTACAGGAATGGACTGGCTGCGGGCTGTATTACCTCAGACTCCAGCAATACCTGGACAGTTTTCCCTATCTCGTTCTGCTCTCCCGGTAGCCTGTACTGCTTTAGGTAAACCAGGTGGTCAGGAGGAGGTACCGAGGTCCATTTTGTGTTCTCCCTTTTAATAGATTTCACAGGTCTCAAGTCATATGCTTTGTGTGGGAACCCAAATGTAAACACACCCCAATCTGTGTGTCCCTGTTTGTCAGCCTTCCTCGCCTCCTCCCAAGGATACATTTAATTCCTAGTTTGTTCCGGGAGATCAGGAGTCAATAATAAAGGACAAAGAACTTTGTATTCGCAGCTGCATTCAATCTGAACCCCTTCAGTGTACATCTGCGTCGCCCCAAAGGCGGATACCTGATGGGGCTCCCCTCTGCCCAGGACCAGCGTGCTAAGGGTTAACATTTGCCTGTGCTTTGTGGAACGTCAACCTCACCCACTGGAATGTTAATGAGCCAAGAGTACAAAGAACTTTATATTGGCAGCTGCATTCAATCAGAACCCCTTCTTTGTACATCTGCGTCGCACCAAAAGGGTGTAAGCCATTTGCTGCCATTTGCTCAGCTGCAATTGAAGGTCTGGCACATTTCTGTGCTGGACAAACCTATCAGGGAAACACATCCAGGTAGCCAGCCAAAGACTGGGGGAGCCCAGTTATCCTAGTGAGCTTCTCATAACAAACTTTTTCAGAAGTTTGTTTTTCACCTGTATCCTGTTCACAGCAAAGTCAACTACATTTAAGCATGTCTGTAATCGACAAAAGTTAACCCATCGTGCACATAGGCCATCAGAAACACAACAAAACTCCATTATCACTACAACCCCAGGTAGGGCTCGGGGAGGTGTGTGGAGAGAGGGGGGCCCTACCAGAAGCGAGATGGATAGATTAAGGCTAAGGCCCCGCTCCCAGAGTCAGCGCACCTGCGCTGCTGACAGGCGGTGCGCTGAGATACACAGACCGCGATCTGCGGTCTGTAGGGAGCGGGAGCCGGAGCGGGAGGTGGGCGGGAGGTGGGAGGTTTGATCGGGAGGTGGGCGGGAGGTGGGCGGTTTGACAGGGAGGGAGGGCGTGGCTTGAGCGGAGGGACCCGCTACTCTCCCCCCCCTCCCTCCACGGACTCGGGCTGGAGCTGGAAGGTAAGTTTAAACACACACACGCAGGCACTCATTCATACACGCGCACACACACACACAGACAGGCACTCACGCACTCAGACACATACACACACAGACAGACACACACACAGACAGGCACACACACAGAGAAAGGCACTCACCTGCTTTCACTCCACACTCCTCCCCGCTCCCCGAAGCCTCTCCTCCTCCCGAAGCCTCCCCTCCCCATTGGCTCACAGCCACACACGTCACGCGTCAAAGCTAGAAAACACCATTCTCTGGTGTCTCCAGCGGCTGACGCGCTACAGCGTGTAGTCAGCTGTGCCGCCAGTGGGGACCGGGACCGGCTCGCGAGGATTCCCCTGCTGGTGGGGAACTCGCGACCCGCCGCCCGCGCCAACGAGCGCAGCGGGACCGAGGCCTAATTTAGCAGGCTGGATGAGCCCACGGGCCGTGTTTTGCCCACCCCTTGTTTAGGATGTGTCCTTGTTGGACAAGGTCATCAAAGGAGAGAGCATATCAACCGGTTGTATTTATGAGCATTGTATTCCGGTTTTGCAAATCGCCGACCTAGATGTGCAATACAAAATGTTATGATTAAGAACTTTAAAAATCTGGAAGCAAATACCAGCTGGAGGAGCAGTGATACACGAGCAAATCCGTAGCTTTAGTTAGCATGGCATTTTGTTACCACTTAGAAGCAGCAGTGGGTGTAATCTTGTTTTCATATCCTATAACAGTGAGAAGTCATTCAGCAACACACACACACAGCTTGAGTGGGTTGTAAAGTCTACTAAATAACTGAATGCAAGTTAAATGAGAGTTAATTCTTAAGAAAGCAAATGTTTTTTTCTTCTATCCCCCTTTTCCAGATTGCATCAGCTCTAAGCAACACAAATGTAGCCGATGGAGAGCATGAGGTGAGCCTGACTAAAAGATGTTCGTGCAGGAAGCCATTGTTTCGCCACCTTTATCTGCTGTCTTCACGTGGGGCTTAATCAGAACGATGTCATATTCCCATAAGCAGTTTCAGTTGTGGTTATCCTTGGCAACGAATTATGAAGCAAGAGCCAGTCTGTATTAGAAATGTATGCCGTTGCTGGGCAGTTTTGGTGGTTGCTTGTACTGCTGCTCACATCTCCTTACAGTCCGGGCCTGGCATAGGAGGTTTGAAGAGTGTGCAGGAAGTGGGCTTGAGTCATTAGGAACATTGAACTTTACCAGTCCTGTAACTCTCCAGCACTAAAGGGGTTAATAATAGCAGTTTTCTTAGCGGTGTTCATTCTTTGGTACACATTTTATTTGCGGCAAAGTTCTCGTTTTTAAAACCAAATCGGACACACACTATATTTACAGTATTTTGGTATTTTTCATTCCTATCACATTCTACATTGGGAAATACCCCAGCACATTTCCGCATGACTCCGATATGTTTGAGCACAGTGATGTTGTTTTCCAGAACTGGTTTTATAAATCGCCCTGATCACTGCAATGTTACACTTTGTACTACAGTTCTTTTTCTTAAGTTTAAGTTTGCTGTGGGCTTTCACACTTGGGCTTTTAGATCTTCCTTTGTGAAGCTGTTAAACATTTCTTAAATATAACGCACGTACTTCTCAAACGTTGTTGCATTTCCTCCGTTGCAAAACTCCATATTGTTGCCTCTTCTGTATGTACGTTACTACATATATAGCAATGAAAAAAGTGGCTGCGATCTCTTAACAGCCGTAATAGTCAATTAAATGAAATACTACTTTTCTGTCTGCCAATGAAAGTCAGAAAGGAAAGATATTTTAGTGTCTGCGCTGTACTTAGGATTTTGCAGGCGCAGTAAGTAACTGCCCTATAGAGCTTACAATCTAATGTTCGTGCCTGAAGCACAGGTAGGTAAAAGGATTTCCCCACGGTCGCGAGGAGAGCTGGCACTTCGATTCGATACTCCTTCAGCCCCAAATACCGTGAATGTTTTGTCTAAGCGCAACGCGCCTTTCACTTGAATACGCATAGCACCACTTATCGGCTCATCCAATATACTATGTAGCGCTGTAACTGTGCTTCCCAGAATACTGCCATTTAAGTCACTGGCAGCTTTCGGGCCATTGCCGCATGATTGGCTGCTTCGGAGAAAATTGAATAAATGAACCCCTTGTGTAAATAAGGCCCACCGTGTATTATTTTTCTCCTATACTATTACGTATAGTACAAGTAACTTCTTTCATAGATGACGGTGGGGTTTTCCTCTGTTCTTTCTAATTCTTCCAAACTTTCTTATCTTCAATACAATAATCAAAAAAAGGCTCTGACAGAATCTGACCAGGCTATTGAAAGTGATGAGGAAGAAAGCCAGGCTACGGAAGAGCAGTTCTTGGTGGAGGTATATTTTCTTTCCCTTTACACTTTTCGTCGTGGTTTAGTTGTTGGGCATCTTCTGCTCTCTTAATGCAATTCATTTTACAGGCGCTTGCTGTCGCTGACAATTATACCTACATAAGCCGCTAAGTTACAATGATGTGCCAACTGCTAATGCTAAATAGTGTTGTATACTGTTACCCAGAAGCTACTCTATTTAAAGCAACTTTCCTGATTATTAGAACTTGTGTTTTTGTATGTTCACTTTCTTTTCAAACCCTGAGCACCTGCTCTAATGGTGCTGCCGGCCCGTTGCGCTGATTAACACAACAAAGTGCAAATATTTATTTACTCTTTGATTTCCTTGCCTCTAATCAGCCGTCAAACGTGGCAGAGGGAGAGAATCGTGGTCCCACCTCATCAGGTGAAACGTTTAACATATCAGTGAGCGGAGGTAACTCGAGCTATAATATTTTGATTTAAAATTGTTGTTTTTTTTTTTTTGCCCGTGTGTAAACGTTGCCAGACTCGGATATTCAGAAACTTGTCGTGAGCCATCACTGCTACTTGTAATTTTAGTGTGTTTACACCAATCCACTAGTTATGGTTTGGTGTTGATGTCCACATTTGGATAAATTCAAAAATATTTGAACAAAAAACAAGTTATTTTTAATACCACATAGTGTGATTATAAAAAGCTCTGAGTAGATTTGACTTTGTATATATGAAGGTTGATCAGCATCCCTTTACTTTGATTGGGCACGTGGTACTTGAATGGAAATGGTAAGCAAGGATTGTTCATGTGTTTGACCCTTTATCTCAGTATGGTCCTAGCTTCCTTGTGACCTCTGACCCTTTGAGGTCACGTATTGCGGTTATTAAATTGGATTAAGTTTTACATTTGTAAACATGAGCTGCCGTGACTGTTAATGATGCAGATGGCTCCAGCTCACTGGGATTGGAAAATACTTGTCCTTCCCTGACTGGGTTAACAAAGGAGGTTTAACATCTCCTCTACTATTTGAGGAGTGTGAAAATAAGCGTGGAAAGAAACACAAACAAGGAGGGGGGCTGTAATATAATTATCTTGTGATTCACACTAAAAGGGTTTTAAGAGTAGATCATGAAATGAATTTGGGAACTACTGGTCCAGTGCATCCACGTGTATCTCACATGTACCACATGCTTTTACCTGTCTTTCAAACATCATAGAGTTTATACTTCAGATTTATAATACTTTTGTCTCGTCACATTTGGCTTCCTCCGTTGGCACAGATCTCACTAAGCACTTTGCACCTCCTAATCCTGAGTGCCTCCAACCCACTGATACAGAATAGATGTCCTTCAGTCAGCCCATGTGGGACAAGTGAATGTTCTTTCGTTATGACCCTTTATTCCTACTGTACTCTGCACCGTCACCTTTATTCACCCACACCTTTTTTTGTTTCTGGTTTGCATGGTTTATGAAAAGGTGATAAAATACTTGACTGTTGTATTATAGTTTATTAGAAAAAAAACCTAGATTTTGAGCACGGTTCTCTCCCACCCTCGCTGTAGATGTTGATGGACTCATCACACAAGCACTGCTGACTGGTAACTTTGAAAGTGCTGTGGATCTCTGTTTACATGATAACCGCATGGCTGATGCGATCATACTGGCCATAGCAGGAGGACCAGATCTGCTGGCCAGAACCCAAAATACGTTCTTTGCGAAGACGCAGAGCAAAATAACCAGGGTATGTCTGGAAATGTATTAAAGGTCATGTTTACCATATGTTTTTGCAAAGCATTGAGCTGTAAGCTGAATAATCATATGGTTTAAAGGTGAAGGCCTATATGTACTGAGCAGCAGCCTGCTACCATAACACACCTTCCAGTGCTGGAAGAAACCTTACAGCCCATTGACTTGAATGGGCTTTAAAGAAGTCTTCCAGAGCTAGAAACTGCCTTATGGCAGAAGATTGCTTGGTAAATATGGCCCTCACTGTTGCTTAGTGAGCCTTAGTAAAATAAACAGTTTGGTATATTTAGTTATATATATTTTTTCTCCTCCTTGACAAACATTGCAGCCGCCTATTGTTGATTTAAGGGGGGAAGGGGGAAGAGCCATGCAAGTCTATGTATAGTGCATGAAAATGTTTATTAGCACGTACACGCTTAAACTATTCCTGTTCTTTTCTTGCATTTGGCCATCATTGCAGAAGCGATGTTTTCTTTACAGTAGCGGGTAACTGAGCTCTTAACCTCGCTTGTGTTTTCCTCCTCTTTCCTAGTTGATCACAGCCGTAGTGACCAAGAACTGGAATGAGATTGTTCAGTCATGTGACCTTAAAAATTGGAGGGAGGCTCTGGCCGCAGTGCTGACCTATGCAAGGCCTGATGAGTTTGCTGCACTATGTGGTATGGACATTAATGTATATTCATTTGTGTCCATTGAAATTGAACCCCCCCCATCCTGAATTACCCCATTGGTGGGAAAAAGCCTCCCACAAGATGCTAGTGTGTGTGTGTGTGTGTGTGTGTGTGTGTGTGTATAGCTGCTTTGATTGCTGTGAAATAAGTTAACAAGCACACAGTTGGACAACTACAATATAGTACGTGGAGGTCAGCATTGTATGCATGTATGTATGTATAGCTTAATAAAGCACCAACAGTGTTTTCCGCGCTTCACAAAGACAATAAAGTACAGGGAATTATAATAATACAATAAGCGCAGTAAAGTCAGACAATAGGAAAGGAAATCCCTGTCCCGGAGAGCTTACAATGTAAGTGGTGTGATGGGAGACGCTGAGACAGCAGGTGAGGGGGGGAATAAGTGTGGTAGATGGCAGAGCTTGGTCACAGTGGCTGGTAGGAGTGACTGCGTGTGGGACAGTAGTAATGAGTCCAGGATATTGGGATGCTGCTTTTGTGATGTGAGATTTAAGAGTTGGTATTAAATTAGATGGGTTAATACCATTAACAGGGAAAGGGGGCGTGGGTGAGAGCAGATGTGTATGAGCGAGAGAGAATGAATATTAATTTGTGCGTGTGCTTTTTATTTAGAGGTGTAGAAGTTGTTGGTGTGTAAATAGTGGTGCAGTGTATAGGCACATGCATAGGTGGTGGGGAGGATCGATTTTAAGAAATGTGTAGGAGGGAATGGGGAAGTTGGTGAGAAGAGAAGTTTACAAAGGAGTGGGACGACAGAAAATAGGGAGGGCAGGGAGAGAGGTAGGAGGAGAGAGTAGGAGGTGAACGAGGTGGTGTATAAATCGGGACTGGCAAAGCAGTGTAGCACTGAAGATTAAGCAGCAGCTTACAAGTGGAGTCTATAGATGTGTACAAATTATCAGAGCATTTAGATAGAAGGTCTGGTTCTCACAGATGTAGGTTTGTTTGTTGAAGTGCAGAGTCCAGTTCTTGTTGTAATCTTCACCTCCAATTTTAACACCACAGACACTTCATATGTGAAACTTAGGATGAATGATTGAAAAACTTAAAGCTATGTAACATCTTATCATGGAGAACTGTGCACAGTTACTGTTAGCTGGCAAGTTGCAAAGATTCTCCCCACCAATAGAATACTCCACGTAGGGAAGTCTTTTCATATGCTGAGATATAACTAGTTCTGGTTTTGAGGCGTTTATCCTATACATTTGGGAGATGCCCAGAATCCGTGTCGGATGTAAAAAAAATGCAGCGCTTACCTGGTGTCGCCGCCCTCCTCCTCCTCCTCCTCTAGTACTGTGCTGTCCCGTTGCCATGGCAATATGACGCTGTATGACGTCACATTGCCGCCCGTGAATGTGCAATCATGCCAACATTTTGCCGCCCTAGACCCGGGCCTTATGGGAAATCCGCCACTGCACAGAATAAATTGTGAGCAATATTTTGCTGTCCTATATCCCAATACAGGGTTTGCTTTAAGCATGACCAGGTGTCATAGATTTGTTATAATTCTGGAAATAAAGTAGCATGCTTCATAATTGTTGTTCTCAACCCAAAAACAAAAATCTTTGTTCTGAATTCCAGCCATGCATTGCCTGTCTGTACAGCATGGAAGCATACACTGTGTGCCACCTTTTATTTGACTTGGGTTCTTTACATACTTTTGTTCCATAGTGCACCGCAGCTGTGCTACTGTGAAGAGGTCTGCATAGCAGATCCTGTTTCATGCCAGCCTCGGTGAAACGAACTCTCATGCTGCGAGTCTGTCTTGCCTTTGCTCAGTAAGATTTCAACTCCATTTAAATGAAGAGAGCTTAAATCTTGCAAGGAATAGACCGTTTTACAGCATCAGGGTTAGTGTCCACCATTAAGTGCAGATGTGCATATTGGCCCAATTGTAGTGTTTATTTAGTTTATATTATTATATTACTGATTTTGTGTTTGTTTGTTGACACACACACACACACACACACACACACACTTTGTGTTTTAACGAGGTGGGTAAAAGAACAGCTTTCGCTGTGTAACCATGTCCTGCTGTGTCATTTCAGATCGGTTGGGCTCTAGGCTGGAGCACGAGGTTGATGTCCCTCTGCAGGCACAGGCATGTCTGTGCTATATCTGTGCGGGCAATGTAGAAAAACTGGTTGCCTGCTGGACCAAAGCTCAAGACGGAACAAGTCCCCTCTCCCTGCAGGTCAGTGTGTTCAGACATTAAGTACAGATGCCAAATGGATAGTTCTTGCTTCCAGGACAGATCAGGCAGCAATGAATTAAGGGGGAGAAGCACATGTACACTGGTTGGGACTTGAAATTGCATCTAAGTGCAGCAACACACCCATGTTAATTAAAATGCGTCTATTTGTGTAAACCCCTTGAGTGCCAGAGGGACCTGCATGGCATTTCAAAGCAACTCCTGGGGGAGCTCTATGGTCATATTTCATCTGTTGGTCCTGGGATATTCAATTAATTGTTGGGGAAAATGGTAGAAAATGTATACGATAAATTTGTTTTTCGAAATTCAAATGTTTAGTAGCTTTTTAGACAATTTGTGTTGTGCAAATATCACAGAATACACTGCAGAGAGAGTCTGTGTCTTTAGCAGAGTCCTGAAGCAGTTGTGGCTTGAGAAAAATAAATGTTGGGTGTTAAAAGGTGACGACAGTATCGGTGCTTATTAGCATGTCCTTTCCCAGAATCCCTGGCCGCAGTGGAAGCACCGCATACAAAAGCCTGTAAGGTTATGTACAGGGCGCACGAGTGCAATGGCGCGACCAATTTTTCGTGAGACAATATCTTTTCATTTTGTCGCGTGAAGGCCGGGTCACGTGTCCTTGGTTCAGCCAATGAAGGCGAACCGCTCACATGACTTCACGCCCCCAAACATTGAATTGGAGCTGCTCTTGGTTGCGTCTCCTCCTCCAGAACCCACAGGCCACGGATCACATGTGCTGCAGGCGCGTGTGACGTCACGCACGCCTACTATGCACAAGCCCTTACCCTTCACAGGTACTTTTTGTAGAAATTATATCCATTGCCTGCTGTGAGTCGGTAGGGTGAGTGCAGTTACAATTTAGCAAGAGTCCTAATCATGCCATTTGGTGTTCTGACGGTAGAAGAAGCTTTCTTGTGAAGCTGCCTGCACACTTGTATTACTTCATGTAGCAGCATTGGTATTAAGATGATACCAATGTTTAATGTTTGTTGTGGAACTGTTCGGGTACATATAGTACACATTGCACTGTATTAGAAGGTATTTTTTTCTGGTCTGGTGTTGCTGTATAGCCGATATCTCGGGATACAAACATTCAGCGTCATGTCTTTTTCTTGTTTTCAATGAGACCAGATTATAATTATTTTGACAAGTAGCATTTTGGTGTGTGTGTGTGCATAGATAGCCATCATACGTTTGTATAAATGTAATCTAAAACGCCCCAGAATAGATGCATTAAGGGCTGATCCAATATGAAACCCCACAAAACTGCAAGGTGTAAACACTGTATATTCTTTTAATCCATAATTTCATCCCCAGGATAAAATAATAAGTGAGGCCTTTTCCCACCAATGTGCTCATTCAGGTTGGGTACTTCCCCCGCCCCCCCCCCCCCCCTTCAATTTCAAGTCTTCCTTGGTCTCAGAGTATGACTTTGCTCCTCCAAAGCTGATGTGCACGTCATTACAAATTAGAAGACAGGAATGAATGAAGTTTGACAAGTCACAGTGCACCAGTATAAAGGGACACTCAATACAAGCTCCCACCCGCTTCTGTTTACAAATGGGGAATAGTTAGGAAAAGCATATCAAAGCTAATAAAAACTTCACGAGCCTTCAGCTCTCCCTCTTAATTAGCCACTTGGAGGCTGTTGCTGTAGATGAAATTCACCAGTTGGGAATTGGCAGCTTGGACGTGCACTGCAGACTCTCCAGGCAACGTCTCTACTTTGTACCAACTGTATCAGGAAGCACCAACCTTGTGGGGATACATCAAAGACCAGATATTGTGTAGCTGGCAAGTCCGCCTGTGGAGTGAATGAATAAGTGAAGAGAATGTACTGTACATAGGGAACCATTTTTACGGGCGATTGTGTTCGTATCAAAGTTAGTAACGTTTATTGTTTTGTTTTCTTTCGTCCTTCACTTTCCTTGATCAGGATCTTATAGAGAAAGTGGTTATCCTTCGTAAAGCAGTGCAGGTCTCGCAGCCTGCGGACACGCATGATGTGGGGGCCCTTCTGGCTGAGAAGATGAGTCTGTATGCCAACCTTTTGGCATCTCAGGGCAGCCTTACTGCTGCTTTGGCGTTCCTGCCCACCAGCACCAACCAGGTGAGATAAACTTTCTCCACGCACAGTTCTCTGTAAAGACAACGTTTGTTGCTGTGTTAAAAACAAAAGCCAATAACCTCATCAATATAATGATCTACCTTTTAGAAATATGTAATGACCCGTAACGTCCTGGTCCATTCTAATCCTATCTGGAACTTCTTTTCCTTTCCCTTTATCTCTTTGGCCTGTGATTGCAGCACAATAAGTTGACATAAAACGACAAAAGAAAAAAAAAAAAACAGAATTAACAACTTGCCTGTAGATGAGTTTAAAGAGTAGGTACAAAGGATTAATAATGTTGGTTATTACAGAGAATATTAAAAGTTGACAAAACAACTTCACGTTTAGATTTAACTTGGTAAAAATACCACTGCCATTATTCCACTGCCCCTTTAAATCCCTTGCTAAGAGGTTAGTTGGCAAATATAATGCTCATCCATTTGCTTTGGTCAGGTTACTCTTGTTACTTATCTCTGTTAGCTGAACATTGTGCAGTTGCGAGACAGGCTGTGCAGAGCACAAGGAGAGGGTACCATGGCGCTTGCCAGTGGTGGAACGGAAAGTGGACCACAGCATTTACCAAATCGCATGCACCCAGGCCCTGACTCGCAGTATTATCCACAGGTAAAGATACACCACTGTGCTGCTTGCACTAGCATCCTGGCTAGTTGTATGTATGTATGTCTTTACATAGCGCCATCCATGTGCATAGCGATCACAGCAGTAACACACAATGAGAATAAGTGCTTCAGACATAACCGTAACTTTAGGAAAAGGAGTCCCTACCCTGAAGAGCTTGCAATCTAAGTGGTAAGTGGGGAGAACTTGCAGAGACATTAGAAGGGAGTTCTGGTAAGTGTGTCTGCTAGGGGTCAATGTCGGTGCATATGGGATGTATAGTATCAGCTGGTTGCTATGTTACATTGGGTGCATAGGTTTAATAAATGATTAAGTTTGAGT
>NC_134483.1:320168488-320218436 GCF_040206685.1 Ascaphus truei
GGTACACAGGAGCTGCTGGGAGCCCTTTTCCTCAGGCTGCAGGTAGGTGAGGGGACGCCTTGCCTCTGATACCATGTCTGCACAGGCTCTTCTCTCAGTGACACATGTCATTGTGTATTGTGGTGTGCTCATTTGTAGGTTCGGTTGACAGCACACGCCCTTGCCTGCTCTTGTGTGCAGCTCTCATATCGCCTCCCTGCAGGCAGTGTTGTCCTTGATCAAACTCATGGGACTCTACACTCTTCCTATACTCTGATTCTTTCCGGTTTATCCCTTTACCTCTGCGGGTAGTAACAGAACAGAAGCACATCTAGTCGTCCTAGAGAATAGAGATGTGTTCAGGGAGGCTCTTTGAAAGCTGCACCATCTCTGATTGCTCTGTTCTTAGTTGCAAACAACACGTATATTAAATAATGCACTTTAGAAATGTTGGATTATATATACCTATATTTATCATTCCCAAAAACATTAGGCTTGATGGTCTGTATACTTACTGTACTTTATTGTGATACTGACATACTGTATAGTGCAGAGGAGGATTGAGCTACCTGTGCTGAAGCAGAGATATCCATAAAAGCTGGGCTGTTGGTGGCCCATGCGGACGGAATGTGAGACCCCTGGTGTGTTGCAAATGGTATTGTAATGCTAGACACAATGAGAGGATCAATAAAGAGTTTACACCAAATAATCAAATAAATAATGCAGTATAGGCATACAGCCTACTGTGTTCAGATTGTTTGATCGATTCATTATTTTCATTCCATGTTATGTACATGTATTCATCATGTTTGTTGTACTGGGGGTGGTTGCACTGCATTGAGTTGTAGACTCTCTCATTAATAAAATAATTAAAGGTGCATTGGTCCTTAGACCCACATGCTGCAAATGTACTGTTAGAAGTTACCTCTCACTGATCTTTCTTTGTTTCTAAAATATCTACTGTATCTTCATAGCATAAGTCCTAATTATGACATCTCCATGGCTACCTCAGATGCTGTTTCTGTATGAACTCTTTTCTTCCATGCTGATTTGTAAAGCATTTATTTGCACCAACAATCAGAAACTGGACCAGATATTCTAATTAATGTTATTTATGATAGAGAGTATTGCCAAGGCAGCTACTAAAAAGGATGCATCTTCAACATTTTTATTGTATTTAGAGAAACAGGCATTCAACTATTACAATGCAGTAATTTGTTTGGAAACATGTTTCTGTATTATAAATGACTAATTTGAATAAAAAAAGAAAATCAAATTACATTTAAATGAAACATTTTATCTGTGAAAGAAGAAGGGAAAATGTGAATATGGAGATTTATGTATCAGTCTACAAAAGCTGGTGCAACATTAAAACCAGATTTGTAAAGAAAAAACAAAATTGTATTTTATTGCATGTAATAGGATTCTTTTCTTTGACAAATGTGGTTCTATTTATGTGCCCCAGTTGAGCATTCTGGACACTTAATCACTTGCATCCCTGTCACGGTATGATTATTAATTGGCTGATGGTAACCACTCTCTTACTGTACTGTATATATGTTATTGCATCTCACTTTACCAACAGTTCAGAGAAGCATTTAATTACATGTATTAGATCATATGTGAATAGCACCACATGGCTGACTTTACTCAAGTTACTAAAGTGGTACATTTTATCAAGCGGTATATATGGCCCTGCGCACTTATCGTTTTTCAGCCTGTCATAACCATACAGTATGTACGTCTCTAGCTCTGCAACATGTGCTGATATCGCCAAGTTATTTGTTAATTACAATACTAAACCTTCTGGGCATGCATTTACAGGTCCACTTATACTTCATGCAGATTTACACCCTAGCTCCTTTTTATGCTGGGGGTGTACTCTGCAATGCACAGCAGACACCTCCAGCATCAAAACGACTTGACAACACAGAGCCTTATGTTACAGTGCCAATCATTTCTATTTTCCTTAAAGAAAACATACCCAATGAATTATAATGACAGTTATACATTAGCAAACAACCATAGCTTGCATCTCTATAGAAATAATATACATTTACTGTAGGCATCTTCAAAATGTATACTGTATGTAATAGAATGGCACTTCCACGCAGTAATGTTTTATGTGCTGCTGGAGAGGGTATTTGGGGTGGGGATGACAGGTTTAATAAGTAACGGAGGCAATAATGTTTGTATGCCTCTTTATCCAAGTACAACATCTTTCAGACAGTTGGCAATATACAGTCATACTTAATGCTTCTTTGCAAAGGCATCCCAAACATGACGCGTTTCTTTAGCTACTTACAGTACTGTACATGCGTCCACACAGGAACCATGTCTACTTCATCATAACTCAGTTGTTTATAGGTATACGGAGCCACATGATTTCCCTATGGTCTAATTGTACAGGTTAGGAATTTCCTTCCCTTCTATGTCCCTATGATTAGGGATAGTGTTTTTTTTTTCATTAACAAAGAACAGCTGTAATAATAACACAGATTTCCTTTGAAGCTATTAGAAGCTTTTACCATGGTAGTTATGTCTGTAACAACAACAAGACTCTGACGGTTGTGTTACCTATGAGACCTTAAGTGTTAGGGTGACCAGATTTTCCAAATTGAAAAAACACGTAAAAAATTTTTTTATTTATACTTCACCCTCTCTCTGCCTTTTGTTAAAAAAACAATCCATACAAATGGAAATTAAACGACTCCTTATTAAATCTACCAGAAATAGTGAGCACAATTAAACATAAACTGTAGGACTACTTTTCAATAAATAAGGGCTCGGTTTCAGCTCCCGCAATGTTGTGGGAAGCCCACAAAGCATGAATAAGAGGAGACTTCATTTCCATAGCCTCATATAGAAAAACAAGCTTAAACAATATAAACAAATCAAGGACAAAATTATTAAAATAGAACAACAACATAAAAATAATCCCTCAAAAAAACTTCATGAAATTTTAGAACCTCTACCTTGGAGAGGTATTGAGGGCGTTGAGGTGGACTAATCCACGTTACTACGATAAGGGCAATAAGTAGAGAACTTGACACTTGCCTGTGTATCAAATACACAGGCAAGTGTCAAGTTCTCTACTTCTCTATAGATTAAGATACTGTGTGTCGACGCCTATTATACCACTTGTGTGTGGTGTTTTTTGTTGTTGTCTTTTTTCTACATAAGGAAGAAAAGAGCAATAAGACCACGCGCTGGAGGACAACTTTATTTTCTACCAATCTTATATAAGGAGGAGTTTGAATTACCTCCTGGGACACCAGCTGCAGGACTTTATTTATTGCACCTCATTAATAGGACTAGCGCCACTTTTATTTTTCTTTATGATAAGGGCAATAAAGCTGACAGGTTGCTAGCCAACAAATTAAGAGGTCTGAGAGTTAAATCCCAGATCCCGTCAATTCGATCCAAATCTGGACAAATCTTATATGATGAAACAAAAATTGCGCAAGAATTCTCACATTTGTATTCCAAGCTTTATAACTTAGAATCCCCCTCCCGCAAAAAATACACAATAAAATAAAATTGACATTACAGTACTGTATTGTATAATACACATTAGCCAATAAACCCATTGATTGTCACTGTGGTAAACTATGCCCACAATGGGGGGCAAGTAAATGGGAAACCTAAAAAAAAAAACACCCACAAAATAAAATACATTACAATTAAATAAAAACAAACAATGCCAAAAAATGCATTGATTGTCAATATGGTTATATAAAAGGGGCATAGATTGGGGCAGCCTAAAAAATGTACTTTGGGCACCCTAAAAAAAAAATACACAATTAAATAAAATACAATCAATGTGTTTTTTTTACCTTTGCTGGGATGAAGATTCATCCCCCTCATCAAACAGCGGCACCAACTCTTGCCCCATGATGCAATGATCCACATCAGCATGGTGTGCAGAAGCCCACAATCCTCAGTTGCTTGCAGAGGAGGCCCCAGTGAGTAGTACTTCTTTCTTTTCTGCCTATCTTCTTTCTTCTCTATAAGAGGTCCGGGCCTGACATCACATTTGACTGTCAAATTGTATGTCAACCAACCCTGTCGGTAGGCCTAACCACCTACCCTAGGGCAGCTACCCCCTTAATCCACCCCCTCTACCCCCAACAAACCGGGTACTTTGGTCTAACCCCTTTATTAGCCGTAGCGGCTAGCCGCGAAGGTAATGAAGCTGCTTTTATTTTAATTTTATTAACATAAGATTGAAGCAGAGGGTCTCCGGAGTTGCATTAATTTCAGCCCTGAGAATGCCCTGGGTCCTGATTTACAGGCCCTGGTATGGGGTACCAGTATCTCTCTGCAAATTTAATTCTCCCACGTTACACGACCGGGACATTTCAACTTTGTGGAGATACCAGCTCACCAACAGTTGAAATTAATGTGGTTCAGCTCCGGAGACCCCCTGATTCAATCCTATGTTATTAAAATTAAATAAAAGCTGTGCGATCACCTGATTTTGAAGGAGTTTGGATCTTGACTGTGACGAGCTGGAGATACATGTCAGAGGGGCTGCTGTGTGATCAGCACTCAGAGATCCTGGATGAGAAGCGGACAGGACAAGCCTTCTTGAAGCAGGCCCCTGCACCTAGTGAGGCAAGAGTCTACTCCCCAGGTCCCCAGTTGGTATTGTATCTTGTTTTGTGCATCTTTGTTTTGTCTGCTGGCGTGCCAGAATAAACCTCATTTTATTCAACAACCTTGTCCCGTCTGGTGCTAGTGATCCCGGTTGTTTCAATGTAAAAATATTGGCCTCCTGTGACAGGCTTTTTCTGGTGGCATAGCGGTGGGATCACTGGGCTTTGTGTTGGGATTTTTTGCGGGAAATCCCAGTCTTGAATATTCAAGACCGCAGGACAAGTTGTTCCAGACAAACGTTGCACAAACCTGATATTTAACTATTCAACTACATTTTTATTAATTCGGCTAAATTTGGAAAATGTCTGGAGAAAAATGGCGTTTTCAGAGATGGACCAGAGCCGTGCTGGTTCCCTATGCGACCAGTACGGGCACCAAGGCAACCCTTGCAGAGGACCTGGAGCGGTACGAGGATGAAGCGGCAGGGATCAATGCAGTGTATGCAGCTGTAGATCCTGCCAAGGAAACTGTGGCCCGTGTTATCCACATAGTGGTGGATCCAACCCCTCCCGTGGTCGCCCCGGCAGTTGTCCCTACCACAACAGACAGTGCAGCGGCTATGATTGCCCTTCTGGGGCCTGACACCACGTCCGCTGATCGAATTAAGATTATCCTCCACTGGTGCCCCACCACCCCCGCTCCGAGCGCCCCCACCCATGGAAATGATGGTACGAATGCCCACCAGCCCACGGTGTCATACAGCAGTTTTACGAAGTTCGTGGATGGCACCAATGATATCGATGCCTTTCTGAGAAGCAGCGTAAGCTACACGAGTTGCTGGATAAAGTACGTGCGTCCCCAGCTGAGTGGGAAGGCGCAAGTGGCCTTCCGCAAAATCGAGGTGAAGGAAGGGAAAGACTATCCCTACGTGTAAGCAGTCCTATTAAGGTGTTATGCCCTCAACCCTGAGGCAAACCGCGAGCAGTTTCACGCCATAAATAAAGGCACGGAGAACACCCATGTGGAGTTTGTCGCCCGGCTAGCCCACCGTAGTCGTTGGTGGGTAGAGGGCTGTAAGGCAGCCGTGTTTAAGGAGCTGCTGGATCTGCTCGTGAGAGCAGTTCCTGTTGAAATGTATAGCAGAGGTGCGGGAGTGGGTGGACAAGCCATCCACCTACCAGAGGCTGCCACAATGGCGGACGAGTATGTTACCGCTCAGCCCCATTACAGAAAGCGGGTCCTGAACCCCGTCCCAGTGCAGACAGCACGAGCACTGAAAGTGTCTGATCATCCCCAGAACACCAAGTCATGGAAGACTGAATCTAATGCTGAAGGGGCTGCAGCCAGGGCTGGGCAGGTGGTCCAAATGTACCAGTGCTTCCAGTGTAACCAGCAAGGGCATCAACGGGTGGACTGCCCCTACTTTCCCTGATGCAGCAACCTCAATCGGGGCAACGTTACCAAGCGGTAAAAACGATCGCCTGCGTGAGGTATATCCCAACGTGGAGCACAGGGAAGCCATGCAGCAGGTACAGCAGAGGACCAAACCAGCAGTCCCCGCAGCACAGCAGTGCAGGCATCGAGTTGCAGCTGTCGGGCTGGAAGCTAATGATGCCCGATGTAGATATTTGCACCCGGTGACCATAGTCAGTTTGCAGGTGGCCGGCCTGATGGACACTAGTAACTCTGTACAGTAACTCTGGTGCAACCTGATATGGTAAGCCCAGAGCACCTGCTCCCAGGGATGGTATGCAGGTGAAAATGCCGGATGTGTCTCCAGGTCCCTACAGGTTGCCTGAGTATTCCTTGACTGGGGCACCGGTCGAGGAGTGAGAGATGTTGGAGTGCTGCCTGGCTTGGACACCGACATTCTACTCGGCAACGACCTGGGCCGTTTTATCTGCTCTTATACAGAGGAGGATACTCCTGTGGCAGCCGTCACACAGAGCCAAAGGCCGGCAGTTGCCCATGGGGAAGATGCTCCTGGGGTGACAGCCACATAGAGCCCAAGTCGGGTAGTTGCCCTGGTGGAGGTGCCTTTGGCACCGCCACCCACAAACCTGATTACCGCTCTCCTGCATTTGGAGCCATCAGGTTCCAGGATCACAGAGGAGACCAGGCAGGTAAGCCAGACTCAGCCTAACCTCTGTCCTGACATCACTGTTGACCATTCCCCTGACAATGTGACCGAGGGCGAGCGGTCGGAGCTCAGTGAGTGGTATTGGGGGGGTGGTGCAGACAGACCCAAATCTGGAGTGCGGGAGACCTCGGGCGGCCGAGCCTGACTCTGAGATCATGTCCGATCGGTCCCCAGATCACAGTGAGCTTCGATAACGGGAACACGACCTGGGTGCTCTGGCCAGACAAGGTACAGAGAGGGGTGGTTGCGGGTAAGTAGGACAATCCTGCTGGCAGGGCATCAGGAGATCCTTCGTATCAGAGCCCAGCTGATGCATGCTTTCTGCTGGCCGGAGACATCATAGGAGGTATCGGCATTCAGCAATGCTTGTGATGTCTGTCGGCAGGCAGGCAAGCTGGGTGACCATGTAGAGGAGCCCCAAAGTCTGCCACCAGGGATAGGTGAGCCCTTACAGCACAAGGCTGTGAGTGGGTCAGCGGTGTTAGCTGTATGCAACTGGCCGCTGGGAAATCGGGAGAGCACGGCTCTCCCTGATATCCTAGGAGAGGCTAGGCAGGGAGGCTCAGTGGAGTCGGGGGGAACCTGTCCTCAGCTCACGGCTCCCCAGCAGGAGCAGATGCGTGAGGTAGGAGAGATAGACTGGGTCCTGGCTCCAGATAAGCCGGGTAAGACCCATCCACCTGATCGCCCAGTCAAAACCGGGGATCACAGATCCCTCCACTGGACCACGTACCGGATCTCGGCGGAAGGGGAATAGATTATGGAGAAGGAGATAGAGGAGATGCAGGGCTACCATATGAGAGGGGAGAGCTTCAACTAAGTGGATTGCTTAGTCTTTCTCCATAGAAATGACAGTAACAGTGGAATATCCATTTACTTTCTTGCAGGGCTGACACCCAAAGCACATTAAAGTGATTTACACACAGACCACAAATCACATAATTAGACAATGCAGCTTTCTAAACTGGGGGAAGGATTGTCACAGGGAATAAAGAATACATGCTTTGAAATACATTCTTACAGACATGGGTTACATTTACACATTCCCTGTTCTTCCCCAGATATTAAAGAACATTTGGCCAAAAAAAGCCTTACATTGGTGGCCAAGTTACATAGATTTAGTGGTAGCTAGCTGGGCTTCATCCCAGATTTGTGATGCCAGCTACCCCTAACGTCACAGAGATATGAAGAGAGAGGGACTGATTCTGTCTATTCTCACTGCGCAGCTCTTCCATAGTGATGCAGTCCGGTAGGATTCATTCAGAAGCAGGGTTAATCCTGATAAACCTGTTAATCCTGATAAACCAACTGGCTGCATCTGTACACTCTGCGGATTCAGCAATCAATTGATTTTTAAGAATCTGCCGAGTTGCTGAAACAGCGAATTGGATTGTACAAATCCATCCACGGATTATAACCAATGGCAGTTTTTGATGAATACGCGTGGATTCAAATTGACCAAAACCGTTTGCGGAATTTATACTGCAAAATGAATTTTGAGCGGAAAATTAGAACATTTGGTAACTGGATTTGGGCGGCTTCACCTATCTCTACTGACACACACACACATACACACACACACACACACACACGGCCCACCAACAGGGAGGGAGAGCCAGGACAAGTGTTCCGGGCCCGGTGGCTATGGGGGGCCCGGCTGGATGGCGCTGGAAGTTGGCCGGGCCAATTTCTGCATCTAGCTGCCGGGCCTCTGGTTGTCGCCGCTGCCAGCTCTCCCCAACTCCGGGCTTTACCCAGCTGCTGCCTGCCTCTTCCCAAGCCATCCTCTCTCTCCTGCTGGTGCGTGCCGGAAACTGCGGAAACCAGAGCTTTTTTTATTTGTGTGGTGGTGGTAATTGTATTTGAGGGGGATAGTGGTGGAATTGAATCTTGGGGGTAGCAGTGGGGATTGTTATTGGGGGGGGGTAGCAGTGGGAATTGTATTTGTGGGGGTTGGTAGTGGGAATTGCAAATGTAACCCTCCTACCCCCTCCCAATCTCAGATAGGGTCTCCTAGGGAGTCTAAGGCTCAGGCTACATGTCTCAGTGGGGTGGCGTACCTGCTGGCAACAGGGGGCCCTGAGTCTCCCGCGATTACATGGGGGAGAACAGGACAGGCTTCTGGGGTTTTGCCTCTGTCTTCTCTACTGGTGCAGCGCCTCCATCTCCTGCAGCCCCCAGCAGTATGGGTGAAGTACCCACAAGAGAGATCTCTTCCCCTCCTCCTGATACAATTCACTCTCAGGCAGGAGTTTGTATAAAAGTATAAGATCTTTATTGTCTCTTCTTTCTCAGTAGACAGGTTACACTGCAGGCTGTCTTCCTTCAGGATGTCCCTGACACCACTCCAGGCATAGGGCACCCAGAGTGGGTCTAGCTCTTCCCCTACCCCCTAAGCAGGGTAGGAGGTATGGGGTGCACACTCTCCCTCCCGGAGGGAGGCCTCAAGCTAGCCAGTCTTGGCAGCTCGGTCTGTGTCACACTTGTCCCTTCCACTCCAAGGATAGATTCTCAAGAGACCCTAAATAGAAAGTGGCAATACCCTAAGTAGCTCCAACAGGCACCGTCCCTGTGTCTCTTGATTAGACACAGTGCCTGGTGACCTGCCTTCACTGCCTCAGTGTACTACCTGAAGTGGGGGAAACCCATCATTACTCCTGGCAAGCCTGCCCTTATGCAGGGATTACTGCCAGGAGGAGGATAGAATAGTAGCCCAAACCTGCCAGGGCTGCATACGTAATCACTGTATTTAGAGCACTATGTCTGTCCTGCATTCCGCCTTTATTTTAATGATTCCAATTAAAGTTTGAAGTTGCATTCATTATACTATACTGCTTTGGCCATTGTGCACCATTAAGGCATTCCTTTCCTAGTACACTCTTTTTTTTTGGTAGACTTGGGAAGGGTTTGATTTCCCCTGGCTGCCCCTTTTTGTGTGATGTCCCTGTGTGTTCAGCAAGTGCTGGTACAGCCAGAGTCACCCATCCCCACCTCCCCATATCTTTATTGGGTCTCTGGTAAGGACAGGGTGAGAAGGGTAAAGAAAACAGTTAATTGACAAACACTTCCCCATTCAGATGCCCCTAAGAAATGTAACTGGCCAACTATGTGGAATTGCACCTTTTAATCGGGACATTAGTATCTTTGCATCTATGAAGGTTAGTACCAACCTCCTGAAGAGCCTTTCCAGAGGTGTGGCTGTGGCTGATAAACTGTTAGCCTTTTCCATCCTATGTTTCAATTGTGTCCCTAAGCACTTTGAGGTGTAAACTGGCTGACTTTAATTATTTATTTTAATTACAAAAATGATTATTCTTTGCACTGTGAATTGCCTGATTTTGCAACAGGATCTCAAAACCTATTTAAAAGTCACCATCAAAAAGGCTTCTCTTTCCCTTGGGTGTTTCGTCGTGACCCTAGATACTTTAACCTTTTGCTACTGCTTTTACTTTTGCCTTTTTTATTCTGTTTCCAATGAGAATCCAAAATGTTTTACTTTTGCAAACCCTCTTTGGGATTACCATGACTTTAAGGGGTTAACAGTGTGGGCCCATCACATGGTGCTGGGTGACTAAGCAGAATCATAGCCCTGCACCTTCTTCAAAGTGTCGCAGGATAGAGATATAGATATACAGTAGATGTGTGTGTGTGTATTGCTGACCTGAGGAAGAGAGGAAAACTCTCGAAAGCTTATCCTAAGACATAAATTGTTAGTCCAAATAAAAAAGGTATCACCTAATACTGAAGAACTCATTTATTCTGCACTATCGCAACTGGACTAACACGGCTTTTTCCATTTTATATATATATATATATATATATACAAATATAACTGTATGCTCATCTGCATGTCTTAGGCAGGTCTGCAACCCCGCCTTTCCCCATTATCACCCAGCATACAGCACTTCTACTGCAGCAAGGGATTCTGGGAAATGACATGCAAATGAGCACACAGTGTCACTTTTTGCCTCAATAACCGTTAAAAATGGTTATTGAGGCAAAAAGTGACACTGTGTGCTCATTTGCATGTCATTTCCCAGAATCCCTTGCTGCAGTAGAAGTGCTGTATGCTGGGTGATAATGGGGAAAGGCGGGGTTGCAGACCTGCCTAAGACATGCAGATGAGCATACAGTTATATTTGCATATTTGCTTTCCTGTGGAGGGTTTTTGTCACTTTTTTTACTCACCATAACTTAACTCAGTATTATGGTTTAGCCTATCCCATAGCCTCTCTTGCATTCCCAGTAAAATCAACCCCACACTGATGAGACCCATCAAGGTCGAAACAGCTGTCTGTGGGTGATTTTCTGGGTATGCACCTTAACCCTGGCTGTGCTCAAAGCTGTGACCATGCAGCAAGCTTAAGCCTATAGGGAACCATGTTAAAAATGGTTATTGAGGCAAAAAGTGACACTGTGTGCTCATTTGCATGTCATTTCCCAGAATCCCTTGCTGCAGTAGAAGTGCTGTATGCTGGGTGATAATGGGGAAAGGTGGGGTTGCAGACCTGCCTAAGACATGCAGATGAGCATACAGTTATATTTGCATATTTTCTTTCCTGTGGAGGGTTTTTGTCACTTTTTTTACTCACCATAACTTAACTCAGTATTATGGTTTTACACATATATATATATATATATATATATATATATATATATATATATATATATATATATATATATATATATATATATATATATATATATATATATATATATATATATATATATATATATATGTATATATATATATATATATATATATGTGTGTCAATGAAGCAGATGGCACTCACATGAATCAAGGTAGTGGTGCTTGTCCCATAAAAGTAGAATAGATAATATATTTCACCAGACAGACGTTCAGCAAAAACGAGGCAGTACACAAAGGTAATGAAATCCAAGTTTGTATTTAGGTAAGGGCACACACACCGACGTTTCGTTCCTCTCAGTGGGACCTTTCTCAAGGGAGTGCACAGACATAGTGATAGTGACAGACATATATACCAACACCCAAATGCTATACCAAGACAAACAAAACAATTAATCAATAAAACAATCAATTAAAAAATCACAAAGCATGCGAACCAATACAGCTGCTGTCCATCAGTTGATGAGCTGTAGGCCATGTTGAAAAAATGTCCCGTATACTCTGGAATCCATTTTGGAATGTCTGTCAACTGATCCTCCACTATCGGCTTTTCAGCATCTATGGTTACTATGGAGATCAGTATTGTGTCGACAGAGCAATTGGATACAGCGACACGCATGCGCATGCGACATCTGAGTTGCTGTCGGTAACACTGCTATCGCTGTCAGTCCATCCTGGCTAGAGGAGCTCTCAGAACTCCCAAATTACCCAGGGAACAAATTAATAAAAGGCTCAATGCCAGTTGATGATGCGTCATACTGGCCTTCCTGTGAACTAGAGGCAGTGGTGGCTTGCTTTCCTGGAACCAGGGTCACGAATGATGTATGAATAATTCCAGTAAGCTCAACTCATGTCCTCCCTCTTCCAAAGCATGACAAGTCCTTAATGTCTTTCTTAATTTTATTGCTGGATTAGAAAACACAGGAACTTGTAGGTGTAGTGTAGGCAGAGAGTGCTTCTCTATGTGGGATGCTTCTATGGGGTTAGACTATGGTAAGAGAGAAAGGCCTTACCAGGGGTGGATGCAGACAGGTCTGTACTCACTGTAATCTAGGGTGGAAAAGGAAGTGAGGGGCAGGGGTCACACTAAAGGTTGAGTGGGACTGCACTAACTGTCAGCAAAAGACAGGGGAGAACATGGGAAAGTCCATTAACTGGGAGGACTGGAGAAGCTGCAGTAGCAGTTCACTGATTATGTGCTCAGAGGCAAGAAATGCAACATTGTTGCATGTTACACAGGCACAGTGTGTGTATGTGGAACCAATGCCTGCAGCTGAACTTAAGGAGCTGACAAGCAGAAGGGGGGTCGGGCAGGAATGTGATTCTTGTTCCATGACACTTGCTTTGCAAGTCCTTTGCATCTGCTGCTAATCCCCATTTGTGTGGTTGCCATGTGGGTGTTTAGGAGCAGAGCAATTCCCGTAGGTGCCCTGAAACCAGACAGGGTGGGCCATCCAGAGGTTAAAATATGTTGTCCATGTGGTGGGAAAGACCCGCTGAAGGTTCAGGTGGGAGCTGGAGCCCTAAGGCGAGACAATGGTGCCCCGGGGGGACTGGGTGGGCATGACAACCTGGGGTAGCAGAGGGGGGATATGGGTGGGGTCCTGCACAGGGATGATTGACCATGTGGATCCCCCAAGAGGGACCTTTCTCTTGCCTCTTTTCTCTCAGACTTGCAAAGCTGCACCTCGGGTCATACACATTGGAAGTACAGTACTGGGGGAGGAGAATTCCCAAAGGCTCCCCATACAGTAGCAGACTTCTGCCTCTTCTAAGTAAATGATCAGGTTGCTCGCATAAGTTTGTTAAACATTCATGATTTTACTTAAATGAACAGAGTGGTGACAAAATAAAGTGAGAATTAGTTAACGGTGCTCTTGCACCTTTTTGTCTTTTTTCCCCCCTTAACACACCTTTACGAGGGGTCTCCATGTCTGTGGCTGCATTTGTCATTCAGTGTACTGGAATAGGAGCACTGACGACACTGCAGTGCTGCCACGGGTGCACATCAGGTCAACTACCCAGCCTGGGAACTTTTATAGCTAGGAGAGAACATGCAGGCACTCGCAACGGTCTTAATAAAAGTTATATTTTTATTAAGGCCAATGGAGAGCCTGGATATTCAAGAGATATTAGCCCTTTTGCTTCTAGAAGAGCTTGTAACGTGTCATTAGAAGGAACCAGTGAAATGTATATTTCCCAGGCTTGCAAAACCTTTTCAGATATTTACATAACTGGGTATAAGCCCTTTGCCAAATTTGTCAGATGCAGATGAATCTGGAGATTTACAAGGAAATTCATCTCAACAGAAAACCCTCCGTTGGAATGCACATCTGTGGTAAAGTAACTATTACTTTCTTTAGCAAAAATATCTGTGGATTTCATATAAATAATGGCATGTGAAACTTTTTTTTTTTTTGCAGTGTAGTTATACCATAAACAGCCTACATATCTGGAGACTAATGAGAAACATCTACAAAAGTTTTATATTAAACAACAAGAACTGGTCTCCACAGACATAATTAGGGATATGAAAAAAATACTTGTAGAAGAAAGTGCATCATTTATTTCATATCCTCCCATCCCAGTGGTGGGTATATCAGTTTGGACCTATGTCCTTTAGGTCATACTGAGACGATGAGTGCGCTACATTAGACAGCTACAGTGTATTTGTAGGCGGGCTACCTTCCTCTGAATATTTCTCTCTCAGTCTCAGAGGTGCACGGTAGAGAAAGTAAATCTTTATAAAATGCACTCAGTGTGTAATCTGATTTTTAACATGACTGGTTTGGCAGCAAAGGCTAAACTGTGTGACCTTGAATACAGCAAATATTGTCTTGGTCGCTGCAGGTTCTGACTGAAGAGTTGTATAGACAGCAATATGAGTGATGCCTTGATAGATTCCTGTAATGAGTTGTTTTACAATTCCTCTCCTGCTTTATATTCCGTTTTCTGCAATCGGGCTGCATGTGTGAATGATAGATGGTGTATGTAAAACAGTGCGTCTGCATCAAAGTGCCATCCAATGCAAAAGTCACGGATTGAATTTAAGTTAACTGGGGGTGGGTGGGAGGGAGGTAGTATTCAGACATTGTGCTATGACCACGAAATCAAAACTCTGTTTTTGAGAAGAATAACTTGGAATTTGCCAGATCGTGCTATTTTTACTCTCTAAGTGCTGGAGGAGCAACGCATTGCATACCTGTCAAACATTGAAACAGTTAAGCTATTACAGACTATTCATCAATATTATTTAAGTATTAAATACCCAAAGAACAGGTCATTACTGGTAATGGCCTGGTTGGAGGAGTTAATCCAGCCAGGGCAATAATAATCGGTAATGCCCTGTTCTAATGGGATTGTTACTATTGAAGGCTAAATAATAGTAATAATTCGACCTTCCTGCTTAACCACTTCCCAGCTCGCCCTCGCTTTTCCTGACAGTAGATGAACCTCACACCCAACCGCAGGCCTCCTGAGCTGCATCCCACTTACCCTCTGCTCCTTCTTACCTCTACCCTGTCCACCCCCGCTCTTGAGGATGGCTGACGGACCTCCTTCCTGCCCGCTTTTTTGTTACGCCGGTGCTGCCCGCAGACCAGACCCGTCCCCTGTGCTGAGGTGGGACGTAGGGATACACGCACCCGCAGCAAAGGGAGCGCGTCCGGAGTGTGGTGTTAGTGTTGCCAGGCCAAGTATAGTAAGGAAGACAATACTTGCCGGTACCGGTAGTAGAGGAGGAGTAGTTATTACCGTTGCCAAGGTCAGGGATTGGAGAGTTGCGGAAGGTCGAAGGTATAAGCCGTGTGTCAGGGATGTCAGAAATCATGAAGTCCAAGTAGAGCCGAAGTCGAGAGCCAGAGGGGGTAGTCGTCCAATCCGTGTCAATACCTGAGGAGTCACTGAGAGAGTATTCAAATGCTTCCATACAGAACTATGTAGAGCGACGAGTGATTGGAAGCACAGGCATAATAAGGCTGGGCAGCCAATGGGAAGAGGGGGCAGGCCTTGAGGACTGCAAGGAGTCCTCTCTGATAGGAGGGAGGTTTTACAGCCCAGTTGAGTGTAGTCATTGATTTGCATGGAACTGTGTGAAGCTTGGGGGCGACGCCTCACTGCAGGAGCAGTGGTTAAAAGTGCTCTGTTAGGCGTGTGCTCTGTAAGCTGGGAATGCATGTGCATAACGTCTGGGGCTGGCGTGCGTGTGTGCGTGGATTCGGTGACTGACGCGCGTATGCGCATGGGGTCAGTGACAGACGCACGTGTGCGCATAGAGCGCGGAGCCGGAGACACATGCAGAGGCTGCGGTTCAACAGGCACCTCTTCGGTTGGTGCAATCCTGTGATGGCGAGGAGCCTGAGTGTCAGTGGCAAACAACGGAGGTATGTGGGAATTGCGCTGCAGGCCCTTGGACGCCTGAGTACCGACGGGGGGTGAGCACTGGTTGCGCTGACGGCGCTGAGACACCAGATTCCTTACAGTACCCCCCCCCCCCTTCAGGAACGGCCTCAGGACGGTCCTTAAATGGTTTGTTCGGAAACATCTTCCTGAAAGTCTTCAGAAGAACCGGAGCGTGGATATCACAAAGTGGAACCCAAGACCTTTCTTCTGGGCCGAAACCCTTCCAGTGCACGAGGAACTGCAGTTGACCCCTGCATATGCGAGAATCCAGCAGGGACTGGACCTCATATTCTTCCCTATTCTGGGTAATAACCGGATCAGGCCTACGGTTATGGTTGGGGAAGAAAGGACTGGATACGAATGGCTTGAGTAGAGATGTGTGAAACACGTTTGGTATTTTCATGCTGTCGGGAAGTTGAAGCCGGAATGCTACCGGATTAATCCGTTCAATTATAGGAAAAGGGCCCAGGAACCTCGGCGCCAGTTTTGGGGAGGGTACCTTCAAATAGATGTTTCTTGAGGACAGCCATACCATATCCCCTGGCTTGTACCTGGGTGCCGGACAGCAGTGGCGATCCGCCTGATGTTTGGCCCGTTGAGAGGCGGTAAGGTGAGCAGACTGAATCTTGGACCATGCTGATTGCAGAGATGAGATGCGGTCGTCTACGGCCGGAACGCCAGAAGGAATGTTGGAGACGGGAAGACATGGGGGATGAAAACCGTAATTGATGAAAAATGGCGACTCTCGGGTGGACTCGTTGGTAGCGGAGTTAAAAGCATATTCGGCCCATGGCAAAAGTTGTGCCCAATCATCCTGAGAATTGGAAATGAAACACCTCAGGTATTTTTCCAGGGACTGATTGACCCTTTCTGTTTGACCGTTGGACTGAGGATGATATGCTGAGGAAAATGAAGAAGAGATCCCTAGTCTTTTGGTAAAAGTTCTCCAAAATCTGGAAACGAACTGTGACCCTCTGTCAGACACGATGGACGAAGGAATACCATGAATGCGAAAGATGTGATCAGTGAAGATATCAGCAAGGGCGGGTGAGGTGGGAAGTCCTTTGAGCGGGATAAAGTGAGCCATCTTTGAAAAACGATCCACCACCACTAAAATCGTATTCATCCCTTTGGACCTGGGCAACTCCACAATAAAATCCATTGATATGTGTGACCATGGACGTTCTGGGATGGGCAGAGGAAGAAGAAGACCGTGAGGCCTTTGATGAATTGTCTTGTTTTGCGCACAGACCGGACAAGCGTGTGTATATTCGAAAATGTCTTTGGACATCTTGGGCCACCAAAAGTTATGACGTATAAGGGCCAAAGTCTTTTTGTAGCCAGGATGACCAGCTGCTCTCGAGGCATGTCCCCAATCCAGAACCTCGGGTATGAAATTAGGTCTCACGAAGAGCTTGCCCCTGGGGACGTTCAGGTTCTTTGGAATGGACCTTTGTGACTTGATGATCTTGTCAAAGCTTCTGAAGGAAGATGCAGCGAAAATCTTCTCGTGAGGTAAAATGGTCTCCATGGAATCTTCTGGTCTCTCTTCGGAAGAATGTTGTCTTGAGAGAGCATCGGCTTTGACATTTTTAGTCCCAGGAATATACGACAGTTGGAAATTAAATCTGGAAAAGAACAAAGACCAGCGGGCTTGCCGTGGACCCAGACGGCGAGCGTTCTCTATATATAATAAATTCTTATGGTCGGTAAGGATGGTGAACGGTTCCCTCGACCCTTCCAGGAGATGCCTCCATTCTTGAAGTGCCATTTTAACGGCCAGTAACTCTCTGTTCCCCACGTCGTAGTTCCTCTCCGCTGAGGTAAATTTCTTCGAAAAGAATGCGCAGGGATGCAATTTTTCTTGGGGTGAAGGTCTCTGGGATAGAATGGCACCGGCGCCAGAATCAGAGGTGTCCACCTCCAACACGAAAGGGAGATCAGTGTTGGAATGGTGGAGAACTGGTGCAGACACAAAAGCCTCCTTAAGAGTGTTGAAGGCGGTAATGGCCTCTGGTGACCAAATCGACGGATCGGCCCCCTTCTTCGTAAGGGCTGTGATAGGTGCAACAATTCTGGAGAAATTACGGATAAACTTGCGATAGTAGTTCGCAAATCCCATGAAGCGCTGGACGGATTTAAAAGAGTCGGGCCTAGGCCAGTTAGTTACGGCTTTTAATTTGTCTGGATCCATCATGAAACCATCGCTGGAAATAATGTAGCCTAGAAACTGGGTCGAAGTCTGATGGAAGGTACATTTCTCCATCTTGGCATGTAATCGATGTTCACGAAGGCGAGAGAGCACGTAAGATGTATGAAAGATGTGGTCCTGTAAATTCTTCGAAAAAATCAGGATATGATCCAGATAGACTATGATGAAGTCGTTGAGTACTTTGCGGAAGACATCGTTAATGAAATCTTGAAAAACGGCCGGAGCATTACACAGTCCGAAGGGCATAACAAGGTATTCGTAGTGGTCACTACGCGTGTTGAAGGCCGTTTTCCATTCATCTCCTTGACGTATGCGTACGAGATTATAAGCTCCCCTGAGGTCCAGCTTGGAGAAGACTTTGGCACCTTGCAACCTATCAAAAAGTTCAGTGATAAGAGGGAGTAGGTATCGATTCTTTACGGTGATGCGGTTAAGCCCTCTATAATCAATACAAGGTCTTAAAGTTCCATATTTCGTCTTTACGAAGAAGAATCCTGCTCCAGCTGGTGAAGTAGATGGGCGAATAAAACCTTTCTTCAGGTTCTCCTGGATGTACTCGTCCATAGCCTTAGTTTCGGGGAGAGACAGAGGATAAGTCTTGGACTTGGGTAACGTGTAACCAGGAATCAGGTCAATAGGACAGTCATATGACCTGTGAGGAGGTAGAAGGTCTGATTGTACTTTATTGAATACGTCCAGAAACTGGTGGTAAACCGTAGGGAGGTTCGTCTCAGGAACGGTGGTATTCGCTAGGAGTCGCTGTGGTTGCCAGATCTTGGTTCCCAAGTGATAGGGTTGGTGGATGCCCAATTGATCCGTGGGTTGTGTAGTTGCAACCATGGCAATCCTAGGGTTATGGGTGTTCCAGGAGCCTGGATTACGTCAAGGGTCAGGGTCTCCTTGTGATTATCAGAGGAAAGTACAACTGGAACCGTCTCTAATGAGATAAATGCCGGCGTGAGTGGGTGCCCATCAATTCCGACCAAGGCGATGGGGATTTTTTTCTCCACATGCGGTATCTGGTAGTGTTTGGCGAACTCTTGGTCCACGAAATTGCCTCAGGCTCCGGAGTCTATGAAGGCTACAGTGGAGACGCGGAATTTACGGCCTGAGAGACACAAGGGTATAGTGAGTTTCTTAGGGAATCCTTTTTGGGGAAGGGGACGAGGAGACATAACACCCAGGGAGAGCCCCTTCATACTCACTGGGAGTTCCCGTCTCCCGGAGGCGTAGGACATTCCTGGGTCAGATGTTTTTGCAGATCCGCAATAATAGCACAATTCCCCGGCGTGGCGGAATTGCCGTAATGGTGTGCGAACCCGTTGAACCCCCAACTGCATCGGTTCGGACGTCTCCAAGGAAGGACGGAGCGGCGTGTTGGACCTGGTGACTGTAGTAGTGCTGAGAGAGGGAGACGAAGAGGTTACCGAGCGAGTGCACTGGCGCTCCGTGCGGCGTACCTGAATACGTTGGTCCACTCTAATCGCTAGAGTGATGAGATCCTCCAAAAGACCTGGCCTGGGTTGGAGAGCAAGTACATCCTTGATGCTGTCTGACAGTCCTTGCCAGAATACGGCGACGTAGGCCTCCTGTTCCCAGTTAGTCTCTGCTGTAAGGGTCCGGAACTCTATGGCGTATTCAATCACCAGTCTTCGTCCTTGAGTAATCTGTAAAAGAGAAGAAGTCGCCACCTCCCGACGTGCGGGGGAATCAAACACCTGCCTGAATTCTGCCTTGAAGGCTGAGTAATTCTGGGTAAGGTCATCTCGCAGCTCCCAGATGGGGGAGGCCCAAGCCAGTGCGCTACCCGTCAACAGATTATAAATGTAGGCCACCTTCTTTCGGACAGTAGAAAACTGGTGGGGGGCCATTTCAAACTGTACCTCACATTGGTTAATGAAACCCCGAAAATCTTGAGATTCACCTGCGTAAGTTTTGGGGTTAGGAATCTTCATATCGAAGGAGCATGTGGTAGCTACCCCGGCAACCTGAGCGGCGGTTGTGGGCGCAAAGGCGTCGGATACCTGAACCGACAGCGCGGCTAGTTGTTGTGCAAGCGCCACAATTTGATCGGCCATGACTTGATTCTGCTGAAGTAGATTCGTGGAAAGCATACTTAATTCAGTCTGGTCTGCGTTTTCTGGCTCGACATAATGTTACGCCGGTGCTGCCCGCAGACCAGACCCATCCCCTGTGCTGAGGTGGGACGTAGGGATACACGCACCCGCAGCAAAGGGAGCGCGTCCAGAGTGTGGTGTTAGTGTTGCCAGGCCAGGTATAGTAAGGAAGACAGTACTTGCCGGTACCGGTAGTAGAGGAGGAGTAGTTATTGCCGTTGCCAAGGTCAGGGATTGGAGAGTTGCGGAAGGTCGAAGGTATAAGCCGTGTGTCAGGGATGCCAGAAATCATGAAGTCCAAGTAGAGCCAAAGTCGAGAGCCAGAGGGGGTAGTCGTCCAATCCGCGTCAATACCTGAGGAGTCACTGAGAGAGTATTCAAATGCTTCCATACAGAACTATGTCGAGCGACGAGTGATGGGAAGCACAGGCATAATAAGGCTGGGCAGGCCAATGGGAAGAGGGGGCAGGCCTGGAGGACTGCAAGGAGTCCTCTCTGACAGGAGGGAGGTGTTACAGCCCAGCTGAGTGTAGTCATTGATTTGCATGGAACTGTGTGAAGCTTGGGGGCAACGCCTCACTGCAGGAGCAGTGGTTAAAAGTGCTCTGTTAGGCGTGTGCTCTGTAAGCTGGGAATGCATGCGCATAACGTCTGGGGCTGGCGTGCGTGTGTGCATGGATTCGGTGACTGACTCGCGTATGCGCATGGGGTCAGTGACAGACGCACGTGTGCGCATAGAGCGCGGAGCCGGAGACACACGCAGAGGCTGCGGTTCAACAGGCACCTCTTCGGTTGGTGCAATCCTGTGATGGCGAGGAGCCTGAGTGTCAGTGGCAGACAACGGAGGTATGTGGGAATTGCGCTGCAGGCACTTGGACGCCTGAGTACCGACGGGGGGTGAGCACTGGTCGGGCTGACAGCGCTGAGACACCAGATTCCTTACATTTTTTGACCTCCCCTCAACTTTCTTCTCTGGATGGCCACTGGAACTCCCTACCACCCACACCAGCAAAATGAGTAATGAAATCCCAGGAATTTCAAACTATTTAGCCTATAAATAGACCCATTGTATATTCCACTAATTAAAGCACATGGCATCCTCCCCTTTCCCGTGTTTGTAAGTATTTTGATCAATGTAACCATCCTGAATTCTGGGTTGGTGTTTTTTATAAACAATAACTTGGTTTACTTTCTTAATATGTTATTTTAAAGAATTTCTGTTTCTTTTAAGTACAATAGGCATGTACCTAAATGCACATTTCTTCTTGTATCAGTTTTTTTTAGTGATTATTTTCTGTTTGTTGTGTACATGGATCTAGCAATATTTAAAATTTGAGAAACATTTAGATATATGTTTCAAGACAATATTGGCAAAACATCTGTCCTAAGACAATTGCTATGAGAATCAATATATCAAAAGACCTACAGTATTTCGCCCAAAATTAGTCATCTTGTACTTTGAAGAGTGTCACTAGGAAGCGTTACGGAGACATTAGAAGATGTGCATATTGTATGGGAATGTATACATGTCTGTGTGTCTCTCCATCATTACTTTTGGTTTAGTGTCAAAATACAGTTCTGTACCAGGTCTAAGGGAGCATGTACAGTACCTCCTCAGCTAATTATATAATTGATTAATTAAAAAGCTTTGTCTATTTTATTGCAGTAGCAATCCCATGATTAAGAAAATGTTGCATGCTAGCGATACATAGACCCCATTGTTTATCTCATAGATAATTACCAAAAGTAGACATACAGTAATGTGGCATTATGGTATGATTATACTTTTTTGTTGTTTTATGTGGGTTGAGCTATAATAAAGAGACACTGTAATTATACACGTTAATATATTTTTTCTGGCAGTAGATACCTTTTTCGAGTTATTGTTTTATTTTAATAATTTTTCTTAAAACAGTAATCCCCTTTATTCTGAAGCTTCAGCCTACTTCACCGTATATAATTACAGTATCGAGGCCTGCTAGCCAAGGGAACCAAATTAGACGCTAGCCTTTGATGTATGGTTACAATTGGCTTGCTATCACTATACTAATAGAAGTGTTCCAAATGCATTTTGCAAATTGAATCTATTTTCATATTGCTGTTTTTTTAACAAGCCACACATGTCATCCCTTTCTCTATTAAATTGTTGCAGTATTGAACTTATATGGTAACATGATTTCCGCATTGCGTAAGATGTAATTACAAAAACCACTCATTCACATTTTCAATACCTCTTTTAATGAGCCACAAGATGGCTGTCCTAAAACCAATTTGAATTTGTTGAGTCCCACAGAGGTTTTGGTATGTACACGTTGGTCACTATGCTGTGTACTTACAGGGGATAAAATCTGCATTCATTGCGGGAAAACAGCTCTGTCTTGATGCGTGACATATTTTCTAATGCATTTGAGGCAACATAGCTATACAACAGTACATTGATAAAGACCCGATTAGTGTGAAACGCGTTGGAGGATTGCTTTTCTCCTTTTTATCCATGGCATAAATAACAATTATATTCTTAAATAAATGTTGTCCCTGTCTCCGTTTGGCTGTGTGCTGCTTCACTTTTTCTTCATCTTTTACAGTACATTTACAGACTTTTGTTTTTACTTTCCTCTGTCTCAGTCTCGCTTGTAACATTGCAGAAAAAAGAGCCCCTTTCTAATTTACAAGTTAGAAATAAGTAAGGCCAAAGCAGCTGCTTATCAGTTATCACGATACATATTTATTTTCCAACTATGCACACACAATAAATAAAATAATAGTCCTACATTTTCTGATGGTACACGTGCAGCCATACTGGACGTATATATATATATATATATATAAATATATTGTATATATATTGTGCAGAAAGTGTTTTTATTCGTAATTCACCAGGGCCTTTACTGCTTTGAAAGTGGTGTTCCTTGCAAATAGAGGCACAAAAGCTGAGTCCCAGATCCACAGAGCTCCATGAAGTTATGGTTCATAACGTCATGTTACTTAAACCAGTAATGGACATGATTTTTCCTTAGGGTACGAAGTTAATTATACGCAAAAACAACATCCCTTCTACATATCCCTTCTATATATCTCATTAACACAGGCTTAACGTTGGGTTACTGTAACTCAATGTGGCGATGACTTTAGGTATGACCTGACGTAGCATTAAGTCCCCACGTTAACCTTAATAGACCTCTGTGGATATACACTGTTAGGGGGAAGGCCTCTTTTGCTGATAACTATCACTAACGGCCATTATAGTTAACGCAACTGTTATTAGCCTTTGAAGATACAAGTTAAGTGACGTTAGACATGTAAAATCTTAGCAAGCTCAAAACCCAGTCCACAGTACTATGTTTTTATATATTTCATTGTGACAACTGTAGTGCTGCTGGGAAAGTAACCTCAAATATACAACAGTAAACAGAGAAGCCCCAATGCACATCCAATGGGACAAATTATTTGATTCATTTCTATATGATGTTTCTTCTCATAAGTATGGGGCATTTAGTTCAATCTTTTGGCCAAAACATTTTAAGTCTGCCACCACATCATGGTAGATCCTATCCTATCCTATTTTATAATGTAGCCTTTGTATTTCCTCCTCTGCAAAGAGAAAAGAGGAAATAAAACAATGACATAGTCCAGGGGTGCGCAAAGTTTCTGCGCCAACATTGTGACTAAAAGAGAAAGTATCACAATGTAGATGCTACATAGAGTAGATAATATACAGGCACCGGTGACAGGAAAAGGAATCCGATCACTGTGGCATACAGCAATATGACATATTTCCTGAGTGCTAAGATCCAGGTGGGATGATTTTTCTGATTAAGGACAGGGTCTGGATCTCTACATACACCAGGGCTCAGACAGTATCTAGCCAGTTGAAGGGTTGTGAAGCCCTCGTGTAAATGCTGATGTTCTTTGTTATTTTTGTTGCTGAGTTAAAAGCATCTCACTGTTTCCCAAGCTTCATATAGTGACTCCCTGGAACATAATTCACAGGAGACTCCTAAACCATCATGGTGGCTCCCCATTGTCGGTCAGCGTAAAAACAGCCCGACACGTGTTTCTCCAGGCATGGCTCTGTCAGGCTTATGTCATAACGCACAATCCACTTATCTTTTCTCAACAAACAAACAAATATTTTCTAAATTTTGCTTTTTGATACAATTGCCCATATAGATTTTTATATCCGTATTGTATATATATTTATTTGTGCTCATGCTCATGGACAGTGTCCTACTTTTGGATGATATAATTACCTGCTACTAGATTCAGGCTTAATGAGAATTTCTTTGGAAATACTATATTTTTGCCATTATAGCACTTTATAACACCATATTTTCAAGTTCTAAACATTTATATTGATATATAAATTGATTATACGTTGGCTAGGTAGTTCCCTCCAATATGTTTCTACATTGATTAAGTTCGTGTTCAGATTGCCGTTGATTGTGTTTTTTTTTAAAGGTTTTTAGATGCATAGTTTTTTTTTTATATTGTTTGTGTGGGATTGTTTATTAAAGATTTGTGATACTTTGTGATACAATTCCTTGAGTGTCCTATTTATTGAGCTTTCTGCCTTTTTGTTTGTAAGGCTTTTTTTTAGTGCTTTATATAGCTCCATTGACTAAGCTGAATAAAGTGTGGACTAAAGAAAACGGTGAACTAAAGAGTGTTAAGAGGCATTTGTAGAAGTAAAGAATGTCTGTGTGAGTCTCTAGGATTGCAAAACCCAGATTTCCAGAGGCCATTTACCCACTATATAGAAGCCTCAGAAGTGGGTTTGGGAGCAGTCTATTCACAGGACATTAATGGGATTGAATACCACTTTATATATTAGAAGAAATCTCTACTCTATAGATACCTGCTATGCCACCCTTAAAAAGAAATGCCCGGTCATGAAGTGGGCTGTTGAAATCCTTGCGTATTACCTTGGTGGGGGACATGTTCAGACTGGTAACTGTCCATGCTCCCCTGTGCTAGCTTAATACCATTACATTTGGGAATCACTGAGTAACCCAGTGGTACTTTGTCCTCCAGCCTTTTGAATTTGATGTCTGCTACAGTCCTGGAAGGGAGATTACCAAGGCCGACTTTCCTTCTTGGGAAGCCATGGGGGGGTTTGGACTTCCGCAGGGGATGCCCTTGGCTACCGGCAAACAGGGAATGTATGTGACAGCAAAAGTGATACTGTTAATCTGGTATACAGCCATAAACCATTTCTGGATTTCCAGCATTCCTGGATCTACAGACTGATTGCTGAGACACAGATGTACTGATTTCCCTGATTAAATGATGGGTCTGGAGCCCTACAGTATATATAACAGGATTCAGACAGTCTCTAGGTAGATGATTAATTTGAACAATATGTTTCCTTTGCCTCTCTGCACATTCCCACAAGCTCTGTTGCTGGTGTACTGAAATATGTTTTGAAACGGAAACTGATTTTATAATGTAATACAATATCGGTTCTGAGCAAATGAGGAAGATACCTAGAAAAAGCATATACTGTAATGAGATAACGGGTAGAAGGTTAGGTATTTTCCAAAAGCTATATATGTGTATTATTAGAAATTAAAATACTTATCTATATGTTCCTCGTGTCAGTAGAGTGTTTGGTGTCTAGTTGGAATAAAACATCTATCGCACTCACTTGTCAAATGGTGACCTTGACAGCCACTTAATATTGCTTCTTTGTTAGCCACTTTGTCTTGCAGCCCTCTCTTGAGAGCACTCTAGTGATTTGTATATGTAACCCCCCCTTTGGGATTACCATGCTTTAAGGGGTTAACTGTGTAGACTCACACAGAGAGCTGTGTTGGCCTACACATGGTACAGGGGACATTCAGCAGAAGTTTCTCCCTGCCCCTTATGCCGGGAGACGGTGATGTCACAGAGATAGTATATAGAGAGGGGGAAGCTTCTGGAGCCCAGATCCCAACTGGGCATAGTGGGATCTCACTGTGAATAGTGTAAATATGTTCATATGAAATATAGTATAAGGATCCCTTTTATTATTTTAAAGTGAGGGACAGTACCTTGGTAAGGTAGCATCCCACAGATATGGGTCCCTTCACCATTAAAAGTTCCTGATGAGGCAGCTGATGCCCAGAGGGGACTCAACAGGCCATAGTCCTGAGGCATAGTTGGACCAGCCCCATCAGAGGGCCCATAGCTGGCCCCGCTCCAGACTGCCACAAGGTTGTACATAGTACCCAAGGGAGGGACACTTATCACTGACATAGAAAGATTAGCACTAGCCCCGACGGACCCTTATGAGATGGAGATTTACCGAAGCCACCCGGCAGAGGGCTTCCTTAGCTAACCAATGGGAATTAAGCCTCAGCACCTCCCTAGCGGACCGAGATAGGGGCAGCTTGGGAAGGAAGGTTTAGACAGCACAGGGAGAATGCAGTTATGTCTATACTAAGATCACTGTGTATATTGATGTGACACTAAAGGTGCTGTTGAATGAATAAAACTCCTGGCGCCCATCATTGCTATATCATCATCCAGCCACACGAATCCCACACCCGTACATGGTAACCACACCTGAGTAAGCCAAGATAAGAGACATTGATTAGACTCCCTAAGAGCCAGGGAGGGAGGTTTACATATGGTCCTGCCAGAAGTTAATGTTCTCCTTGGTACACAGACAGAGCGTAGCTTTCTCTGCACGGGAGGTGTTGGTTTCATTTAGACCAAACAATGATGTACCAGTTTATGTGGACAGCCAGAGCAGTCAATTGTGCTTCTTCCTAGTAGGCTTTTGGATCTGATGCAAATGTCTCTTCCCTGTGTCTGCCATCCACATGGGATGCTGCCAGGGGTGAATAACCATGTTGTTTTCATTTTGTTAAATATTAATTCTAATGGGACATAGGAACTCACCCTTTATTAGTTTCTAATTTATAAACATATTTGGCCTGCTTACCGACTACGGATACTCTAACAGGACTCTGGTTGGTTATTCTGCATCCCTTTCTCAGCTCTGCGGGTCCGCTTCCTGATTCGGGACGAGCACAGTCACACATACTCACTCCCAGGTAAAGGCCGACACTACCTAAACCATTCCCCGCAAGACCGACCAAGCCTGGCACCCCACCGGCCTGGCCAGACTAGGACCCAGGGAATCACGCACAAATAACCCCTGCACACTTGCCACCACAGGGCTAGGGTAAACGCACTTACCCCCCCCCCCAACTGCCGCAGAGACAAAGGCAACCACACGCCTTGAAATGCCACCTCAAAAATCCGAGACATCAAAGTCTTTCCTTAAGTTTCTTCTTTTTTTTTAAAGAAACATCACATACAACTTTCAACAATATACTAGTATAACCATACAAACGTACGGTATCACGCATAACAAAGGGACGGGTAGGCGGAAACCTTCCTGGCATGGAGCAGATTGGATGTCCCTCCCCTGCCCAAGATTTCAATCCCACAGTCGCCCCCCCACCCTCCTACATGTCACCCCCTGACACGGTGAGGGAGGGAGGGGGAGGGGAGAAGAAGGGAGCTGAGCATTGCCAGGCAGGAGGGACAAATGAGAGGGGGGTGGCTAGTCCCAGTGGTCATGTGCCCTGTCACCAAAAGGGCCCCAGGCTGCTTTTCTCTGTAACCCCCAGTACCGCATTGCCGAATATAATGGCACTTTACAAATAAACGATAATATTCAGTATTTTAAGAAGGGATAGCATTATGGGCCGTGTATATACAGTGTTACTCCATAAAATACCTGGAAGACTTCTTATGGCCCCATTTAAAGCAGCAGAACAGGCTGCATTGCATTTGACTTTTTTGTTTTTTAATTACAGGTTTGAAGCAGGGGGTCTCCGGAGCTGAATGGTGTTGATTTCAGCTCCGGAGACACCCTGCTTCTAGAGATACTTACCTCTGTAAGTGCTGCCGGTATCTTGGCAGTCAGAGAAACTGTGTGCATAACATAAGGGCGGCGTTGAAATGTCCCGTAGTGTCACGCAGGCCAATAGGAAGCCGTGACATCATCCGTTGCAGCTTCCTATTTGCCAGCATGACAGGGATATTTAAACTTCAGAGATACCGGCACCGCTACGGAGGTAAGTATCTCTGAAAGCAGGGGGTACCCAGAGCTGAAATTAACACAGTTCAGCTCCGGAGATGTCCTGTTTCAAACCGGTAATAAATAAATAAATTATGTAAACGCAATGCAGCCTGTTCTGCTGCTTTAAGTGAATAGGTCATTGTGACAGAGTGAAGTCAACTCCTATCAGTTACGCCTGGGAGACATATGTCTGAGTGCTTCATCCAGCACTCATAAGGGTTAACTTAGGTAGTCAGGACGTAAGCTGACACCTGAGAGCCAGAAAGGTAGAAAAGGATCTTGTTACCAGCAGTAGCTGGCTCTCTCAGACAAGAGCACATGGATAGATGTGCTGCTAGCCAGAAGGATACAACACTACTTACTGCAGCCAAAGTAAGATTTGTTTCATTTGTTTTCATGACTGCTTAAAAGACTCTGAAGGTTTGGTTATGGTTTAGCCAGCCAGCCTGCTAGATAGGTCTGCTGTGTTAGTCAGTTTTTCTCCCATCGTGTAGCAGGATTATTTTGTTAAAAGGGACAGTGTACCCGCATGTTATGTTACTGTGGAGAAATAAAGCCACTGAACATTTTTCATTATCCTGAAACTACACGTGTGGACTGTTCCCTGACCTCGGCTATAGGCCGTCCTGCCACAAGTGGTGTCAGAAGTGGGAAATCGGACGGCCCCTGTATCTGAAGGGCCACACAGAAAAAAAAATGGAGAATTTTTTTTCTCAGTTCCTTGAGCAACAGCTTCAGCTAGCAGAGAAACAAGCTGAGCGACAAGCCCAGCAAGATGAGCAACAGGCCCGGCGGGAAGAAAAGCTACTCCAACTGCTAGTTGAAGGCCCAGCCCCAGGCAGACCAGCTATTCCAAATAACCCACCGGTGATGCTGCATAAAATGAAGCCAACCGAAGACCCAGAGGCATTTCTCCTCACTTTTGAAAGGGTAGCCACGGCCCACGGCTGGACAGTTGATCGCTGGGTAACGACTCTGGCTCCACTCCTCATAGGGGAAGCTCAGACAGCCTACCAGGCTCTTCCAGCAGACGAGGCCATGGACTATCAGAAACTAAAGGCTGCTATTCTGGATCGCCTAGGCCTCACTCCAGAGACATACCGACAGCGGTTCCGGACAGTCAAATATGCAAACAAAGACAGACCCCGGGTCGTAGCCCACTGCTTAGTAGACTTATGTACCAGGTGGATACAACCGGAGAAGCATACCAAGGAAGAGATCCTTGAACAGTTTGTGCTCGAGCAGTTCATACAGGTACTGCCCCCCTCCTCCCGCTCCTGGGTAAAAAGACATGCTGCATTTTCCCTGAATTCAGCGGTCCGCTTGGTGGAAAACTTCCTTGGTGATGACACCCAACAGGATAGCTGGGAACGGTCTGTGCAAACACCAGTTGCTTCCGGTGATGCTAGAGGCAGGAGAGCAGACAATCGAGGGGTCTACAACCCGCCAGCTCGGGAGATCCAGTCAACCCGATCGGAAGACCCTTTCCCATCTCGGAGGGTTCCTGGTACAAACTCCCGCAGAGACGCCCATCCTGGGTCCGAGGCCACTGGATCACTCAAGGGAGGCCGCCACCCACAGTATTCCCCGAGAACCTGGACTCCTGTCACCCACCCGGTGGAGAGGATAACCCCACCAACTAGAAGGGAGGACCCCATCCAACAGCGGAGAGGTCCAAACACCGAGCCCCGTCGAGAGCTTCCGCGGACGACCGAGTTTGCGGACTCAGGAGATGAGGAGATGGACTGTTCATATGGCAGAACCCCTGCCACAGCTTGTCTCCGAGGGGACCACAATCCGTGGTTAGTCCCAGCATCTCTGGAGGGGACAAAAGTAAACGCCATGCTGGACTTGGGCTCTGGAAAAACCCTGATCCTAGAGGGCCTAATTCCAAGCAATAGACTATCTTATGACTCTCCTTGGAATATCGAGTGTATCCATGGGGATACAAAGAGATACCCGACGGCGAACGTTCTACTACGTATCCAGGATAAAGAGGCTAGCCTACTAGTGGGAGTTGCCCCCTGGCTACCTGCTCCTGTTCTTCTTGGCCGAGACTGGCCCTACTTCGAAACATTGTTGGCCCCTACTCCTACAGAGCCTACTTCTCTGGTACCGGAGAAGCCCGGAGACTTGTTCCCTTTTTCCCCAGAGATTTTTCCCCGTAGACACCATGTCCCAAAGACACGTAAACAGAGACGTGCGGAAAAAGAGGACTGGTTAAGAAAGGCTGGGACTTTTGGCAACATTAGTCAGCCCAAAGGACTGCAGGTCATGGCCGGGGATGACCAGGGTGGGGAACAGATAGATACGGGAGTGTTGCCAGCCCTGGATCTTCCTGACTTCCGTCAGAGGCAGAGGGAGGACCCAGCTCTGGCTAGACAATATGAGAAGGTGGTACAGGTCAACAACAAGATAATAGATGAACAAGGTGTAAAAGTGTATCCACATTTTGAACTGATGAATGACATACTATATCGTGTGAATAAGGTTACACAAACAGGGGAGGTCATTCGACAGATGCTAGTCCCTAAAGGGTTGATTAAAACAGTGTTCACCCTAGCCCATACTCTCCCATGGGGTGGTCATTTGGGCAGAGATAAGACCACGGACCGCATCTCGTCCCGGTTTTACTGGCCAGGCATACATGGTGACATCATGAAACTAAGTGAGACATGTCCTGAATGCCAGTTAACTAGCCAAAAAGGACAGAAGCCGGCTCCCTTGGTTCCTCTGCCCTTGGTAGCCGTCCCATTCGAGAGAATTGGGGTAGATCTGGTCGGACCTTTAGAACCCTCTGCGAAGGGACATAAATTTATACTCGTTGTGGTAGATTATGCCACCAGATATCCTGAGGCCTTCCCTCTGAGATCAGCCACTGCTAAACAGGTTGCTCACAGGCTGTTAGAACTGTTTTCTAGGGTAGGACTTCCCCAAGTAATGTTAACTGACCAGGGAACAAATTTCATGGCAAAGTTAATGCAGGATGTCCTGAAGTTATTGGAGGTAAAATCCGTCCGGACCTCGGTCTACCATCCTCAGACTGATGGATTGGTAGAGAGGTTTAACCGTACTTTAAAATCTATGCTTAGGAAGTTTGTGGACACTGAAAAACGAGCTTGGGATGAACTTCTCCCTTTCCTGTTGTTTGCGGTACGAGAAGTTCCCCAATCATCCACAGGCTTCTCCCCGTTTGAGCTCCTATATGGACGCCAACCTCGGGGTATTCTCGACCTACTGAAGGAATCCTGGGAGGAGGAGCCCTCCCCCTCCAAGAATACCCTTCAGTATGTCATAGACCTTAGAAACCGCCTAGACATGATAGGTCGGTTTGCGAAGGAAAACCTCAAATCTGCTCAAGAACGTCAAGAGAGGCAGTACAACCAAAATGCTCGCTTGAGGGTCTTCCAACCTGGGGACCAAGTGATGCTACTACTACCGACATCAGAGAGTAAACTCCTTGCGAAGTGGCAGGGTCCTTTCCAAGTTCTCTGCCGCACCGGGGAGGTGAACTATGAGATCACTCAACCAGGGTCCAGGAAGGGTAAACAAATCTACCACGTGAACCTCCTGAAACCCTGGAAAACGATGAGATCGCTGTTCATTCACCCGCGGGAAGGAGAGACAGATTTGGGTCCAAAGCTTCCAAAAGGTAGTACGTACACTGACCATCAGGTTCCCATGGGAGAGCAGTTAACAACAGAACAAAAGTCAGACCTACTTGGTGTATGTGACCAGTTCTCAGATGTTTTTTCTGAGCTGCCATGGCAGACTGATTTAGTGTCCCATAGGATTGATACAGAACCTGGCGTAAAAGTACGGTCCCGTCCCTATAGATTGCCAGAGGGCCGAAAAGACCTGGTAGAGAGGGAGATAATAGACATGTTGGAATTGGGCGTGATCGAGGAGTCCCACAGCGAATGGTGTAGCCCTATCGTGTTGGTCCCTAAACCAGATGGGAAGGTGATGTTTTGCGTAGATCTGCGAAAGGTAAATGCTGTATCCAGATTTGATGCATATCCAATGCCTAGGGTGGATGAATTGCTTGATTCGCTTGGTAAAGCAGAGTATATCTCCACCCTAGATCTCACGAAAGGATATTGGCAGATACCTCTAGCGGAAGAATCCAAATGCAAAACTGCCTTCGCCACCCCTCTCGGTTTATACCAATTCGTCACTATGCCATTTGGGTTACATGGGGCTCCAGCCACGTTCCAAAAGTTAATGGATAAGGTACTACGACCCAATAGGACATATGCCGCGGCCTACTTGGATGACATTGTCATCTATAGCAGACACTGGCAGTCTCATATAAAAAGGTTAAGGGCAGTCCTAACGTCCTTAAGAGAAGCAGGGCTCACTGCAAATCCAAAAAAATGGGCCCTGGGTAAATCCACTACAAAGTACTTGGGCTATGCCATTGGGGGAGGGATAGTAAGGCCACTAGCTAGCAAGGTGGCCGCCATAAAGGAAGTCCCCACCCCACAGACAAAGACACAGGTCCGCTCCCTTTTGGGGTTAGCAGGGTATTACCGGCGGTTTATCCCCAATTTTTCGGAAATTTCTGCACCCCTAACAGATCTGACAAAAAAGAGTGCCCCAACCCAAGTTAAATGGTCTTGGGAGTGCCAAGACGCCTTTGACATGCTAAAAAAAGTGCCTGTCAGAGGGCCCCGCTCTTCGGAGCCCAGATTTTAAAGAGCCCTTCATCATCCAGATGGATGCCTCAGAGGTAGGACTGGGAGCAGTGCTGTCTCAGCAATTTGATGGTGTTGAACACCCCATACTGTTCATCAGCCGGAAGCTGTTCCCAAGGGATGTGAGGTATTCCGTTATTGAGAAGGAGTGACTCGCTGTAAAATGGGCAATTGAGGCCTTGAGACATTATGTCGCCGGAGTACACTTCACCCTGGTCACTGACCATGCGCCCTTGAAGTGGTTAAACACCATGAAGGACACAAATCCAAGGTTGACCAGGTGGTATATTGCCCTCCAACCCTTCTCGTTTGATATTCAGCATAGACCTGGAAAGGACCATGGAAATGCTGATTTTTTTGTCAAGGGAAGGAGTGGAGGGTCGGGCTTCAGCCGTGTGGGACACTAGCCACACACAAACAGGGGAGGTATGTGACAGAGTGAAGTCAACTCCTATCAGTTACACCTGGGAGACATATGTCTGAGTGCTTCATCCAGCACTCATAAGGGTTAACTTAGGTAGTCAGGAAGTAAGCTGACACCTGAGAGCCAGAAAGGTAGAAAAGGATCTTGTTACCAGCAGTAGCTGGCTCTCTCAGACAAGAGCACATGGATAGATGTGCTGCTAGCCAGAAGGATACAACACTACTTACTGCAGCCAAAGTAAGATTTGTTTCATTTGTTTTCATGACTGCTTAAAAGACTCTGAAGGTTTGGTTATGGTTTAGCCAGCCAGCCTGCTAGATAGGTCTGCTGTGTTAGTCAGTTTTTCTCCCATCGTGGAGCAGGATTTATTTTGTTAAAAGGGACAGTGTACCCGCATGTTATGTTACTGTGGAGAAATAAAGCCATTGAACATTTTTCATTATCCTGAAACTACACGTGTGGACTGTTCCCTGACCTCGGCTACAGGCCGTCCTGCCACAGTCATAAAGAGCCATATTTACGAAGCAGTGTTACTCCAGAGAACACCTTACAGCCTATTTACTTGAATCGCCCATATATACTAAGCCATGCTGAAATGAGTCTTATGAAGTACAGTAGCATTGCTTAGTAAATATGATCTTAAAGTTTCTCATTTTTTTAAAGTTGCATCTTCATTTAAATAGTTACAACCTATTTGTACGTTTCGGCATAACAAAAAGAAGGGGCAAGCAAATGTCAGTGCTGGCGGCAGTGGTGCAGAGTCCAGGTGACAGGCAAAAGGTCAGGGCAGGCAGAAAGCAGCGAGGTCGGGGTCACGGTCCGGGGTCATCAAGAAGGGAATCCAAACAGCAAAAGGGAAAGGCGTGACAGTAAACAAAATGGCTGAACTGAGTAAAAAGTGCAGGCAACCTGAAAAACCCAAACTGCAGAAAAAAACGGCAAGGATCGGACACAATCCTTACAGCACACTGGCAGGGTTTGCACTTACAAAGGTTTATCATTTGTTTGAATTAAAGCCGCGACCATTGTACCTCCAGACGTGCTGTGTGTTAATTGGTTTATATGTAGGTTGCTGGGAGGGAGTGGGAGCTTCCTTGCAGGCTCCAAGGTCATGTAAATTACATTCACAGAGTTACATACCAAACATGGACAAATAAGCACAAACAGATACAAACGGTAATGAGGGCCCTGCTCGTGAGAGCTTACAAAATAGAGCCTCTGGAGGGGACAGGTTTGAATTTTACACGGTTATGATTTGTTGCCTGTGCAAGGAACATCTGGATCTACGTACTGTATCAGTGGAAAGAAAAGTTGAAAGCAACTCATTTTAAAATGTTAATGCATTCATTCATATTTGACTCCTGCCGTTAGAATGACTGAGAATTTCGACACATTCATCCGATCATAAACTAAAATGCAAAATAAGAGCAAACCGTCTAGATGCATTTATAGGATAAAAATGCCTCTCGGCTTTCATTTTCTGCTAAGATTGCTTCGGTACATATTGTACTGTAGACCAGAGCTCAGCATTCATCATTTTGTGCAAGAGCAGTATTTTTCACATGCCTGTTTGCCAGTTTTTTGAGACTCACTGCCTTACGAAGGGAGATCCCCCTGACTTGATGTGTACACCTCAGCAAAATCTGAACAACACACCTCATATGCCTTCCCCACTGCTGCTCTATTAGCTGCAGCAGTGGGGAACACTCATTAACCCCAACATGTTGCAGCACCCTTTTCTCGTAATGAGTTAATATCACTATCGTATTACTCAGTAATTAATGTTTGTAGTGCCAACGTGATTGAAACACTAGTTTATACGGAGTGGTAGGTGTGGAGATTAATAACATGCTGTATATAGTCTGCGCTTGCTCATCAATCACTTGTAGAGACACCTGCCGAAAAAGTTATGCTATTTGACACTGTCTGCAGTTTTACTTGGACATTCAGGATACAGTGAGGATACTTGTAAGAAAACGTAAGTACCAAATATTATGACAAGATTGCTTTTGGTGAGGTCATAATTTAAAATGAGAGCATTGGGCGATGTAAGTCACTTTATTATTCACAGGAAAATGCATAAGACCAGAAAAATCAAATGCAGTCAACAAGGCTTGTTGAGAAACCAGAGAGGGGTCGACCCCCTGCTGGGTGGACTTGCTCTGCAAGAAAGCTGTAAGCCCTGGGGCTTTATCTGTATTGTATGGCTGGGGAGGGGGATTGTATGGCTGGCCTGTGCCTGGCTGCATTCTGTGGACTATGTTAAGGATAGGAATGACCAAATTGGTGTATGCCATTTTGGGCATCCTGACCCACCATCAACCCCAGTAATCGAATGAAATCAGTCTAGGGCTGTGTGCAGAGACCAGGACTATTGTTCCTACCCAGAGTAGCTGGCATCTCCCTGTTTTGGACAGGGGTATAAATACTCCTTCTCCCCAGCCTCAACTGAGTCATTATGGACCTGATGTTCTTGATGAAGGCTGTGTGCTGATAGGGGACTGGCAGAGCCCCTGTAGAGAAAGAACTAATGGGGAGTTTAGCAAAAGGGAACTGAGGAGACCCAGTGCAGGGGTCTGGAGCATCCAGTGGAGCTGCAGTCTGTGTGTGCAGTGTCAGCCGATGCTGTTTGAAATGAAGCAACGGCGGGGAATTTAAAGCTGCTAGCTAGCGGAGAGCATAGGCGGCTTGATAAAATTTAAGTAAATAAGGCACCTGTCCTCGATGGCATACATCCAAGAGTTCTCAAGGAGTTAAGATCAGTAATAGCCAAACCCTTACATTTAATATTCAAGGACTCCATTTCCATAGTCTCAGTAACACAAGATTGGCGTAAAGCAGATATGGTGCCTATATTTAAAAAGGAAGCTAGATCACAGCCGGTGAATTACAGACCTCTAAGCCTGACTTCAATAGAGGGGAAGCTACTTGAATGTTTAATACAGGATAGTATACCTAATGGAAAACATTATTAGTAATAACATGGATTTATGAAAGATAGATCATGCCAAACTAACCTTATTTGTTTCTTTGAAGAAGTAAGTAGGAAATTAGACCAGGGTAATACAGTTGATGTGGTCTACTTAGATTTTGCAAAGGCCCTTGATACGGTTCCACACACTGTTGGTGTACAAAATAAAGCAAATTGGACTCAGTAAAAACTGGATTGAAATCTGGTTGAAGAATAGACAACAGAGGGTTGTCATAAATGGAACTTTTTCAGGTTGGGCTAAAGTCATGAGTGGAGTACCACAGGGATCGGTACCGGGACCCCTGCTTTTTAACTTGTTTATTAATCAGCTTGAGGTTGACATCGAGAGCAAAGTCTCCATCTTTGCTGATGGCACTAAATTGTGTAAGGTAGTCGAATCAGAGCAGGATGTAATTTCTCTCAAGAAGGACTTGGAGAGACTGGAATCTTGGGCAGGTAAATGACCGATGAGGTTTAATACAGATAAATGTAAGGCTATGCATTTGGGAAGCAGGAATAAACAGGTCACTTCCAATGTAGAAGTAATAGCAAACAATCAAGTCCTGGAACATTTGGGTAACAGTGATCATAACATGGTCTCATTTTAAATAAATTATGGTTAAGGTTTGCATTTGGGAAGCAAAAATAAACAGGCGACTTACTAATGAAATGGGTATAAATTAGGGGAATCCTTGATAGAGAAAGATTTAGGAGAGCTGGTAGACAGCAGGCTTAGCAATAGTGCCGAAAGTCATGCAGTAGCTGCAAAGGCAAAGAAGATCTTATCTTGCAATAAACGGGCAATGGATGGAAGGGAAGTAAACACAATTATGCCCCTTTATAAAGCATTAGTATGACCACACCTTAAATATGGAGTGCAGTTTTGGGCACCACTCCTTAGAAAAGACAATATGGAACTAGCGAGAGTGCAGAGAAGAGTCACAAATTAATAAAGGGGATGGACAATCTAACTTATGAGGAGAGGCTAGTTAAATTAGATTTATTTACATTAGAAAAGAGGTGTCTAAGAGGGGATATGGTAACTATATACAAATATATTCAGGGACTATAGTGGCTTTGGAACTATTTATCCCAAGGACAGTACAAAGGACTCAGCATTATCCCTTAAGATTGGAGGAAAGGAGATTTCACCAGCAACAAAGGAAAGGGTTCTTTACAGTAAGGGCAGTTAAAATGTAGACTTCATTAGCCATGGAGACTGTGATGGCATATTCAATAGATTTGTTCAAAAAAAGGTTGGACATCTTTTTAGATGAGAAAGTATACAGGGATATACCAAATAAGTAAACATGAGAAGAATGCTGATCCAGGGAGTAATCTGATTTCCAATTCTTGGAGTCGGGAAGGAATTTATTTTTCCCCTTATGAGATATCATTGGATGGTATGTCACTGGGGTTTTTTGTTTGCCTTCCTCTGGATCAATATACTGTAAGTATACATCTAGGATAAAGTATCTGCTGTCCAAATTTAGCATAGGTTGAACTTGATGGGCGCATGTCTTTTTTCAACCTCATCTACTATGTAACTATGTAAGGCTGTGCTGTCCATAAAGCGATACAAGTTGGGAACGCGTACCTAGGACTTTTGGTTGTGTGTGTGTGTGTGTGTGTGTGTGTGTGTGTGTGTGTGTGTGTGTGTGTGTGTGTGTGTGTGTGTGTGTGTGTGTGTGTGTGTGTGTGTGTGTGTGTTTTATGTACTGGAAGTTTGTGGAAACTTTTTCCAATAAATTCACTTTTGTTCAACTCTGCAGTTCTGTCTAGTGTATTGATCCCTGGTGTAAATTGTCCTTGTCTCCCATGGCAAACACTTCTTAGTAAACATGGCCCTGGATTTCAACATTGCTAGAAAATGCTTTGAACTGTTTTTATGATCTTTGCCTAATCTCTTTTGTGATAAGATTGTCTGTTATACATGGTGCGCATAGGTACATAGTTGATCCAGACTTTTTATATGTTTTGTTTAAACTAGTTACAGATGTAGCCAGACTTACTATCCTCGGTGCAGTAATTTTCACTGTACTGCGGCCACAGATCTCGCAACCCAGAAGGCAGTAAACTGCCCAGAAGTATTAATGCTGCAGGGTTCCCTGCTTCTGAGAGAGGACCAGAAAGACCAACTCGGCCTGCCATCTCGATCTGTGTCTCCGCTGAAGGCAGTGGCATATTTACAAAGCTGCTGCCCGTGGGGCACTTGGTGAGGCTTGGTCCGCCTCTTCCTTCGTTCCACCCTCCTCCTTCAGCATCGTAGTGTCAAATGATGCTGCAACATCACATGGCATTGTGTTTCCATGGCAACGTTACTATGTTAACATCATGTCGCGGCGTAATTTGCGATGCCATGTGACGTCACGTTGCCATGCCTATAAGGCACCATGTGATGTTGCAATGTCATTTGACCCCACGACGCTGAAGGATAAGCGTGGCACGAAGGAGAAGGTAAGAACTGTATATATGGATAAAAAAAGGAAATTTTGCTGCCCTGCGTATTCCCAGGCCTATCTGGCCTAATGGGAAATCCACCACTGCCTAAAGGTAAGAGCTGCAGGCTTTATTTCCCTCCCCATGGATGATGTAATGATGTAGATACCCTCGTATGGGTCTCTACATTATGATAGGAGGCTTTTTGGCCAGATTTGTCCCCCTGTCTTGTCCAGCCCCCTTGATGATGTAGATGCCCAAGTATGGCCCAAAAGGACAGCTGCGCAGTCCCATTCAGAAGCCCTCAGGGCTGCAAAATCTGTAGCCGCAATGCAGCCGGACTGGTACAGTGAAATTTGCGTTACAGAGGACAGTACGTTTGGTTACATCTTTATGTTATGGTCGTATGTATCAGTTACAGATAATATTAAAATATGAGACAGATGAAGTCTTAAAAGAACTTCGGCTTTGAGAGTCTCTGGTACTGTAGGTTGTTTTAGTTGTGAGGTGCACTGTAAGAGAAGGAGGAGCGACCGGATTCGTTCTTGAACCTTGGGACCGTGAACCGTCTTATGGAGTCAGATCTCAGGTGATAAGTTCTGCGTGTGGTAGGGGTGAGGAGCTTGTTCTGATAGGTGGGTACTGGGTAGCTTGTCCAGAAAATATTTGAAGGCAAATTTACTTTGTGCCTAGACTCAAGTGATGGCTAATCTAGTTCTTTGAGCATTTTACAGTGATGTGTGTTGTAGTTACATTGTAGGACAATGCTGAATAATGGGTTGCAAATGGTGTCTAGTTCTCCAAGGTGAGTTTGGTGTTCTGTACCATATACTATGTCCCCATAGTCTGTAATTGGCATTTGCATCTGCTGTGCAATGCACTTTCTGACCAGCTGGTTTAGGGAGGATTTGGTCCTATATAGTACACCTAGTTTGGAATAGGTTCTGAATATCAGGGTATCAATATGCAACCCAAATGTTAAATGGGAGTGAATCTATATGCTCAGATATTTAAAACTAGTGACCAGGGCTAGAATGGTATTAGTTGGTTCTGATCTGTAGCTCTGTCGTTGGTAGCTTTAGAATTGTAGCCTTACTTCCAAATACCATAGTTCCAGTTTTGTCACTGTTTAAAAACAGTTTTGGGAAATCCAATATTCGAGTTCTGAAAAGTCAGATTGAAGTATGTGACCAAGGTCAGAGAGGCTAGTATTTTTGTGCATATAAGATTGTTTCATCCGCATACTGTACATGTGAATTGAAGCTGCCTTACACACTGTAGATCATTAATGAAGACTGAAAAGAATAGGTTCCCCAGAATAGAGCTTTGCGGGACTCCACAGGTGAGATCTATGGGGTTAGAGTTAGAGCCTGAGAGACACATATTAGGATCTACGTACCAATAGGTAGAAGTGAAACCAGTTTAGCACATGTATCCCTATTTCAGAGCACTGAAACTTGTTTGAGAAGATAACATGGTCAACAGTATCAAAAGCCTTGCAAAATTTAGGAATATTGCACCAGTAAGTTCTCCCAGTTCCGTTCCACACTGGATCTCATTGCAAACGTTTAAGAGGGTAGTTACTGTGATGTGGTTTGGGCGAAAGCCGTATTGGAGTTGGCTAAGGAAATTTGCCTTGGTATAGGAATTGCTTAATTGGGAGTGGACATATTTTCCCATTACTTTAGATAGTATTAGCAGAAGAGAGATTGGTCTGTGGTTGGAAACAAGGTTTTTGTCCACACTTTTCAAGACTGAAATAACACTGGCCGTTTTCTAGGTCTGTGTAATATGGCCTGAAGACAAAATAGAGTTGATTAGGGAGGAAAGCGGTATGGCAAAGACTGGAACTTACTTGGATTGCCCTAAGTCAGGTCCACATTGTGTAACAGGTGCTCGCCACAAACAGGGCAGAACCACAAGGCTGATGTGGGGATTTAGAATACACCAACCTGCAGCCGCAAGACTGTGTCTCTTGTGCAGATCCGTAGTAGTGTGGCCAGGTCAGGGTAGGAGAAGTCGGATAGTGTTGATACTCGCCATGGTCTAGGGTTGGAGATGTAGAATAGTCAATGTGCGTAGCCGAGGTCGAGGTGTAGAGAAGGTGGGAGTCCAGGTAAGAAGCCGAGGTCGTGGATAAGAGAAGGTGGGAGTCCAGGCACAAGCCAAGGTTGAGGATACAGGAGACAAGACAAGGTTAGCAGAATTGCACAAGGCAAAGCAGGACACGGCAAACTGGGTTTTTGTGGGTAGCACTTCATCGCAGGTTAAGGACCACTATGCTCAACCGATTAGGAGCAGGGATCGGTGAGCATCTAAAAGACTGTTGGCCAATCAGATGAAAGGCACATGGCTGAACGTAATGATTGCCTCTTGATTGATCGGAGTAAGCACCGCAAGTGAAATAGATGAGGTAGTTATCCTGCTGTCAGTGTTAACTCATGGTTGAGTCCTTCGTCTGACAACAATTGTACGGCGCCTGTGCACGATTCTGTCACAGTGAGGCATGTCACGAGACATGTCATGGAGGCGGGACCTAAGACCCAACCTCAAAGAACCCCCCCCCCCCCTTCAGAAGCGATCTCCGGACACTTCAAGGATGGCTTGGAGGAATACTTCTGGTGAAAGGCCTGGACTAGTCTAGGGGCATGTAGTTGATCTCTGGAGACCCAGGAATGCTCTTCAGGGCCAAACCCCCTCCCCCCCGGTGGACCAGGTATTGGAGCTTCCCTCTGGTCACCCTGGAATCAGGATAGTCTGAACCTCAAATTCCTGTTATCCTTCTACTAGTACAGGTTCAGGAGGGGTCACTGGTGCAGGAGACAAAGAATCCTGTACAAATGGTTAGAGAAGTATGAAATACTGATGGTATTCTCATGGACACTGGCAGACCTAGCCAGAAGGCCACTGGATTGACCCTCTCTATGATGGTAAATGGACCAATGTATCTCATTGCCAATTTTGCCGTGGGTGCCTTTAGTTGGATATTTTTGTGGACAGCCATACCTTTTCACCCGGGTTCTACATTGGTGTTTCACGTCGATGCCGGTCTGCCTATTTTTTCTGCACAGTCACCGTTTTTTGGAGATTCTCACAAATTCTTTCCCGTAATTGTTGAATCCTGCTATCCACTGATGGAACTCAGGATCTAGGTCCTGTTGCAGGAAGAGCTGAAGGGTGAAAGCCATAATTAGCAAAGAATGGTGACTCCTGTGCTGACTCACTTTGCAGATTATTGTGTGAGAATTCTTCCGAAGGCAAGAGCTCTGTCCAGTTGTCATGAGTGTCTGAAATGAAACAGCGGATCAATTGTTCCAGTGACTGATTTTGTCCGCTCTGTCTGTCCATTTGTCTGTGGGTGGTAAGCGGAAGAGAAGTGAAGAGATACTCCCAATTGCTGAAAAAAGGCCCGCCAGAATTTGGAGATAAATTGGGAACCCCAATCTGATAAAATAGCTTTGGGAAACTCCATGAAGTCTAAATATTTATTTAATGTATATCTCTGACAATTTGACGGCATTAGGTAATCCCTTAAGGGGAATGAAATGTGCTTGTTTCGAAAACGGATCCACAACCACCAGGATGGTGTTCATACCTTTGGAAACTGATAACTCTACAATGAAATCCATAGATATGCTAGTCCATAGGCGATCTGGGATCGGAAGTGGTTGCAACAACCCTGTCGGCCAATTACAGGGAGTTTTATTTTGATCCATATTGGACATGCTGTGACAATTTTTTTGACCTCGTTTCGCATCCCTGGTCACCAAAACGTAAATTCCAGAATATCGATACTTCTTCTTGTACCTGGATGTCCGGAGCTTTTGGAGCTGTGACTCCAATCCAGTACCTTCCTTTGATACGCTGGTGCAGCGAATAGGTGTCCTTCCGGAACCTCGAGACCTTCTGGAATATTAGACTGACCTTGCAAGATATCTTCAAATGAATCGAACGCTGCAGCAGAGATTATAAGAGATGGAGGAAGTATGGTTTCCTCTCGGTCATCGGTCGTGTCCTCTACCAGGTATTGGCGAGAAAGGGCATCTGCCTTCAATTTCTTAGAACCTGGTATATAAGAAATAACAAAATGAAACTGAGAGAAATATAATGACCACCACGCTTGTCGTGACCCTTTCAACGGGCGCCCTCGATATACAGGAGATTTTTGTGGTCTGTGAGGATGGTAACCGGGTTTTCAGTTCCCTCAAGCAAATGTCTCTACTCCTCTAATGCCAAAAGTTCTCAGTTGCCTACATCGTAGTTTTGTTTGGCTGACGATAATTTTTTTGAGAAAAAAGAACATGGTTATAGCTTGGTCTTAGAATTCTTCCTTTGGGATAATACTGCACCTTCCTCGACATCCGAAGCATCCACCTCAAGGGTGAATGGTAATCCAGGATCAGGGTGCACCAGAACGGAAGCTGAAACGAAGGCAGTTTTAAGCCCTTCAAATGCCTGAATAGTCTCTGTAGACCATTGTGAAGGATCAGCTTCTTTCTGCGTCAATGCCGTAATGGGAGCTACGACGGATGAGAAATTTTAAATGAACCTACGGTAATAATAAGCGAACCCTAAAAACCGTTGTACAGCTTTCAGACTCATGAGACAAGCCCATTCCAGAACAGCTTTTACGTAGGCTGGGTCCATGGCAAGTGCAGTATCGGAGATGATGTACAGTATCCTAGAAATTAAGTACTGGTCTGCTGAAACTGACATTTTTCTAATTTCACGAATAACTGATTCTCCTGTAGTCTTTGAAGTACCTGTATTACATGTGCAAAATGTTCCTGTACAGTTTGTGAGAATATTAGTATGTCATCCCGGTATACAATGACATATTTGTCGAGGAGATCTCTAAAGACTTCATTCACAAAGTCCTGAAACACCGTGGGGGCATTACAAAGTCCGAACGGCATAACAAAATATTCATAGTGTCCATCATGGGTGTTAAAAGCCATTTGCCACTCATCTCCCTGCCGAATTCTGACTAAAGTTGGATCTTTTCAGTGTGATCCTTCCCCATCTGCAACTGTAATAGAACTGTTTGATGAGAGATAAACGCGGGCTATAAAGGTTGGCTGTCAATAGCTTCTAACCCTACTGGGCATTTCCTAAGTATCATAGAAATTTAATTTCTTTCTGCGAATCCTTGGTCAATGAAATTCCCACCTGACCTGGAGTCCAGAAAGGCCTGTGTAGGGGTTTTGAAGGTTTCACCGGTTAATATCATAGGTATTAACACCCTGTTGGCATTGTAAGAGGAGAAGAAAGTAATTTTCCCAGTGTTATTCTCCCGGTTCTCACTGGGTCTTTGCATTTTCAGATTTATTGGGACAAATAAGAACCTGGTGTCCAGCGTTATCGCAGTACAGGCAGAGTCCGGAATTGCATCTGCATTGTTTCTCGCTGACCGATAGCTTGTTGCTTCCGAGCTGCATGGCTTCTTCAGGTCCCTGAGGTGGATGGGCAATGGGAGCTGCGTAATGATTATGACGAGACTGCATAGCTTGCTCGCTATAGAGTTTTTTTCTGCTTTTCTCTCCTGTAATCTCTGATCCATCCGAATTCGATGAGCTCTTCTAACTCAGTGGGACATTTCAGCGTGAAGAGTTCATCTTTGAGATTCTCGGTCAGGCCTTGCCAGAATACTGCTACCAGTGCCTCATCATTCCATCTGGCCTCAGCGGCTATTGTTCGAAATTCGACCGCGTACCGGGCCACTGAATGACTACCTTGGGACACAGTTAGGTCCGGAAATAATTGGACACTGACACAATTTTCATAATTTTGGCTCTGTACGCCACCACAATGGATTTGAAATTAAACAACCGAGATGCAATAGAAGTGCAGACTTTCAGCTTTAATTCAAGGGGTTGAAAAAAAATATTGTGTGAAACGTTTAGGAATTGCAACCATTATTAAAACACAGCCCCTTATTTCAGGGGCTCAAATGTAATTGGACAAATTAACACAATCATAAATAAAATGTTCATTTTTAATACTTAGTCGAGAATCCTTTGCAGACAATGACTGCTTGAAGTCTGGAACGCATGCACATCACCAAATGCTGGGTTTCCTCCTTTGTGATTCTTTGCCAGGCATTTACTGCAGCTGTCTTCAGTTGTTGTTTGTTCGTGGGTCTTTCTGCCTTAAGTTTTGTCTTCAGCAAGTGAAATGCATGCTCGATCGGGTTGAGATCAGGTGATTGACTTGGCAATTGCAGAATATTCCACTTCTTTGCCTTAAAAAACTCCTGGGTTGCTTTCGCAGTATGTTTTGGGTCATTGTCCATCTGTAAAGTGAAGCACCGTCCAATCAACTTTGCTGAATTTGGCTGAATCTGAGCAGACAATATATCCCTATACACTTCAGAATTCATCCGGCTGCTTCTGTCCTGTCACATCATCAATAAACCCTAGTGACCCCATGCTATTGTAAGCCATGCATGCCCATGCCATCACACTGCCTCCACTGTGTTTTACAGATGATGAGGTATGCTTTGGATCATGAGCCGTTCCAAGCCTTCTCTATACTTTTTTCTTCTCATCATTCTGGTACAGGTTGATCTTAGTTTCATCTGTCCAAAGAATGCTGTTCCAGAATTGGGCAGGATTTTTTAGATATTGTTTGGCAAAGTCTAATCTGGCCATTCTATTCTTGAGGCTTATGAATGGTTTGCACCTTGTGGTGAACCCTCTGTATTTGCTCTCGTGAAGTCTTCGCTTTATGGTAGACTTGGATAATGATATGCCTACTTGGCTGGATGTTGTGAAGGGGTTTTTCTTTACCATGGTAAGGATACTACGATAATCCACCACTGTTGTCTTCCATGGACGTCCAGGCCTTTTTGTGTTGCAGAGCTCACCATTGCGTACTTTTTTTCTCGGAATGTACCAAACTGTTGATTTGGCCACTCCTAATGTTCCTGCTATCTCTCTGATGGATTTTCTTTTTTTTGCAGCCTAAGGATGCCCTGTTTCACTTGCATTGAGAGCTCCTTTGACCGCATGTTGTGGTTTCACAGCAACAGCTTCCAAATGCGAATGCCACACCTGGAATCAACTCCAGACCTTTTACCTGCGTAATTGATGATGAAATAACGAAGGAATTGTCCACACCTGTCCATGAAACAGCTTTTGAGTCAATTGTCCAATTACTTTTGGTCCCTTAAAAAAGTGGGGGCTACATATTAAAGAGATGTAATTCCTAAACCCTTCCTCCAATTTGGATGTGAATACCCTCAAATTAAAGCTGATAGACTGCACTTTAAGCCCATATTCATTATTTAACTGTAACTTGAATTTATTTTGGTACACAGCCGAAATAACAAAACTTGTATCAGTGTCCAATTATTTCTGGACCTAACTGTATATGTAGAAGAGAGGAAGAAGCTGTTAAATTGCGTCCGGGTGCGTCGAATACTCTGTGGAACTCCTTTGTGAATTGTGATGTCACTGGCAAGGTCCGGTCTTTGTTCCCAGATTGGTGAAGCCCGCGCCAAAGCATCATAATACCACCTTAGATCGCTGTGCAAATACAAGACAGAGTCATTTCAAATTTTATAAAGCGTTGGTTTAGAAACACGCGCCACCCAAGAGGATCACTGCCGTAGTGATAGGAAGTCGCAACTCTGAAACTGCGGTTCTGGGGCGGTCACTGCTGGGGAAACAGAATTAACAGAAGTACTGTACGCTGTGTTTGATGGATTGAACCACCACTTGGAGTTCCTCCAATCGTTTGTTATTTTGTTACAGATATTTTTATAATTTCTCGAACATGTTAGCGTGCAGGTTCAAAACGCGACCCACCTCAGCGGGGTCCATGTTTGTGGGGCTGAGCATACTGTAACGGGTGCTCGCCACAAACAGGACAGAATTGCGAAGCTGAGGTGGGAATTTAAAATACACTAACCTGCAGCCGTGAGAATGCGTCCAGTGTGCAGATCCGTAGTCGTGTGGCTGGGTCAGGGTAGGAGAAGTCAGATAGTGTTGATACTAGCCGTGGTCTAGGGTTGAGATGTAGAATAGTCGATGTGCGTAGCCGAGGTCGAGGTGCTGAGAAGGTGGGAGTCCAGGTACAAACCGAGGTTGAGGATACTAGGAGACAAGACAAGGTTAGCAGAATTGCACAAGGCAAAGCAGGACACGGCAAGCTGGGTGCTTGTGGGTAGCACTTCGTCTGAGGTTAAGGACTACTATGCTCAGCCAATTTGGAGCAGGGATCGGTGAGCATATAAAAAACTGATAGCCAATCAGATGAAAGGCATTAGGCTGAATGTAATGATTGCTTCTTGATTGCAGAACCAATCCACACTGAGTTGCACGGCTGTAAATGCTGATTGCCATCAGCCCATTCAATCGTCAGGGGGCGGAGTAAGCACCGCAGGTGAAATAGATGAGGTAGTTATCCGGCTGTCAGTGTTAACTCATGGTTGAGTCCTTCGCCTGACAACAATTGTACGGTGCCTGCGCACGATCCTGTCAGCGTGAGGCGAATCACCCGGGGCGTCACGAGACACATCATGGAGGCGGGACCTAAGACCGATCCTCACACATTGGCTGTTTAGTTTTAATGTTTGGAGTGCCTGTGTAATTTCTTCAGATACTGGCACAAATTTATAAGCACTGTCAGGAGTGGGTGGACCTATATGTGTACTCACAGGTTGAGATTTATGATTGTAGCTGGGTTTGCGCCTTGATAGTAGGGAAGTAGCACACCCACAAAGTATTCATTAAATGCATTTACATGTCAGTGTAATTTGGCAGAGTAGCAACAACCTTTTTAAATATTAATATTAGATGGTTGTTCATTGCTAAAGGCTGGAATATATTGTCGATGACCTTCCAGACGTTTGCTGGATTTTATGTATTCTGGTTAAGATTATCAGATTACTGGGCTTTTCCTAGTCCTGTTTGTCATATTTTGCAGGTATCTAGTTATTTAGTTCCTTGATAGTGCCAGCAATTTTGTATCTTTTCCATAAGACATTCCTAAAATATTAAAGTGCAATAAGGTTGGTTGCAAACCAGGGAAGGTGGGACCCCTGTACTCTTATTCTCCATAGTTGGGAATGGGTATCACAGAGTTTTAAAAACTCTGTTTGGAAATAATCAAGCACAGAATCGGGGTTGGGTATCAAGTTGATTCTGTACCAAGGGCAGTTGGTAAGATCAGCCAGAAATAGTTGACAGTTAAAGTTTCTAAATGTTGTTATAGTAGAACTTTAGGGCTTGATTTTGGTAGTTTGATTTTCCTTATAAAGTGCACTATTACATGGTGACTGAAAATGTCAGGTAGGATACAGAGGATTGTATTCTATTGGGACAAGAGGACAAGGTCCAATCTAACAAGGTATGGTTGCAAGATTTTAGGTTTATCCATGTGTGTTGGGTTAAATTTAGTGGCTTGAATTGTGTCCGCATTTTGCTTTTAGGATCAAGCCAATTGAGGCTGAAATCACCAAGAACTAACAGCTTATTCTTCATATTCAGAGAGGAAATGTTGCCAATAAACTAAGTGATATCAATCAGGTATAGTAGAGGGGCTTTAGGGGGGCAGTAGATGCCAATAATAAGAATAGGATTAGAAAAGGGGAGGTACATTTTAACAACTAGAATTTCAAAAGAGGATGGGCTTGGGGGGCAATTTAGCAGTGTAAAGTGTAAGGAGTCTTCAATATAAAGTAACACCCATCTCCTCTTTTTAATCTATCTTTCCTAAAAATTAAGTATCCCTGAATGGAGAAAGATGCATTGAGGGTTTTAGGAGTAGCCATGTTTTCATGAGAATTATGGCTTTAAGCCTATGCAAAATTCTCTATGCCCTTAGTTCATCCAGTTTGGGCAGCTAGCTTCAAAAAATTATATTGGCGACAGATAGCCCTATTTGAAAGTGGCATTATCAGGGGTATGGAACAGAGATGAAGGAGAGTATGGGTTAAGTTCAATATCCCACTCTAAAGAGAGTAACTATAAATAGAAATGTTAGTAATTGTTTGCAGGCTGCAAAGTTGTGATGTTTGCCATTCGAATGAGTGGTGCTAGGTGTGCTGGTTTTCAAAACTTTCCCCCTACATTCAGTAGATAATGCTAAGCTTTTAAGTAGTCAGGGTGTATGAGTATAGTGGGTGTAGGCCAGGAGGGAGATGTTTGTAGCCCATAAATAGATTATAACATTTGCATGAGGCCACAGTAAAGAACAGAATTGAGATAAGCAGGTTCATTATCAGAAAGGTAGATAACAAGACACAGCCTTACTTTAGTAGACTAGGTACCCGATGGTGACGGCGGTGCGCTCGGCGATGGCGAGCGCGCCGCACACCAGTCACTAACTTCAATTAGACAGGCCCCAGTGTCTTCTTGCGTGTTGGCTCACGCAGTGCGGTGGCGGGTCAGCCAGCAGGGGAGACAATACGATTGTGTTCCCGTGCGGCGATGCGGTCACGTGGTGCGCTGGGAGCCAATACGAGGGTAGATAGATTGGACCAATGAGAGCGCAATGCTTTCAGCTGTTGGTCTGCGCCCGCCCACCCTCCATTTTGGCCACACCCCCAGACATCTCCCATCGTGCCCTGCAGATTGCGGTTTTAAGCTGTGCACGCGCCGCCAGGACACCAGGCGTGCGTGCATCAGCCATCACCGGGGGCTTAGTCTTAGAGTTGAAAGTGTGGAAATACAGGGTTTCAATGCTGTCTGTAGAGTTGCCAAGTTGATGTCAAATTGTTCAATGAAGAATATACAGAACAATCCCATTCCACCTCCTGCCAAACTACTGCATAACTCTTATATTGCACTTCAACTATGCACTTTATATTATGAACATTATATATGCACATTAATAATGCACTGGTTCCCACAATGTTAGCTTCAAATTATACTACTGAAACAGCATATCACATGATATTAATCAGTGCTAGTATGTTCAATAAAATGTAACAAATGGCTAACAAGCATTTTAGAGGTGTAAACAAGCTAACATCGAACATACGTGATGAGCAACATTTGGGAAATGGATCAGATAAGGATCCTGAAAGAGGTAACATTAATTTCTATGATATGAAACTTAAACTGTCAATAGTTACTGTACATTTAAAACAGTCCAGATTAAGTAACTTTCATTACCTTCACGGTTTCTCAAATTCATTAATTAGTGGCCATGTGGCCATGAGCAGTCTTTGTCCCAGCACTTTCTTAAACACTCAGGGGCCTATTCTAGTAGTTTTAAAATTGTCATTGCCAAACAACGTGG